>NC_056739.1:1710123689-1710176189 GCF_019279795.1 Protopterus annectens | reverse complement strand
CACACACACACACACACACACACACACACACACACACACACCCTGTAACACCAGTACTATGCAAAGAATTACACCACTCTACTCACAGTCTGTCTGTATGTCCTGAGCCTCCTACATATATGTGGCTGCCCTGAGTGTGCAGGTTCTCCTGTAAGATGTACTGCTACCTGCTGTCTGTAACATTGATGCCCACACACAGGAAGAATGTCCATCACATAGGGAATGTACAGGGAATACCCCCACATGATGTAGGGATTCATAGTGGGTGGTTGCCATGACAGTGATAACTGGAAGTACTACACATGTGTACTCATATATATATATATATATATATATATATATATATATATATATATATATATATATATATATATATATATATATGGCTATCTGGATACATACATGTCCATATCGTCCCACCATATGTCCTGGACATGGAGTGTAGCCCTACCCCAGCCACTATAGTCCCAATGTATTAGTGCAGGGGGATGTCTGGTATGTATAGCTGGTATATTATTAGACATTTGCTACTGTCACTGGAATTGTTGTCATACACACGGTGTGTGTGTATGGAAGGTGACATCTGCTCATAACATGTGTGCCATTGTCTACTGACAGACATCCTAAGGTTATCATGGTACAGTACCTGCATATATAGCAGGCTCAACAGCCCTGTCACAGCACAGGGTAGGATACACCTGTGTGACAGTGCATAACCACAACCAATGTGAACACAGCCACATATGGTACGCTAGCATAATAGTACAGTATATGGACTATCTGTCCTACACCATCCTCATATGTGCCACTCACAGCATGACCCTACATATCCTGGGCTGCTAAACAGTCTGGTCTGATGGCTGCCTATGGTATGGGACATGTATGTGTATGGCCCTACACATGTAAGGTAATACGGTACCATATAGTGGGGCAGCATGTAACAACAGATAGAAGGGGAGCTAGAACAATGACATCTACCACAGTCTGTACACAGGCCACAGTACATATTAACAATACACACACTGCCGACATTCACCATCACTACACAGACCTCAGTACTGTACAAACATCCACAGGACTTCCAGGGTATGGCATTAAGTGTAACCCCTACTGTACATGACATGTGTAGCACTCTGATATATCAGTGGTGTGTTATCAGATATGTTGACACTATTTATGGCTTACAGCACATATGCACCACTTCATGCACAACATATGTACAAAGGTTGACAGAGGTGTGGCTGATAGCACATGAACAGGGCCAGTATAGACATATTGCTGTGATACCCTCATTAATCTACTATTATAACGGGGTTTGTTGCAACATATGTCCAATGAGGGATATGCAGTCAGTAAATGTCATGGCCTTCACCATCAACAGACTGAAATCCTCACAGTACCTTCTGCATTCCACGGATAGATATATCATGGCTAACACATGATACCAAAGGCCCAACATTGCCCAGTCTGCAGATGAGCCTGCAGATGGGGATTCCTGATATACATGGAACTGACATGGCAGGTATTGCGACATGTACGACAGGCATATCCAGACAAACACTGTTAATCCAACATGACTCCAAATGCAGTATAGCAGCACTTACAGTTCGTAGTCAGGTCAGGGACATTCCCTCTCCTGTTTGTTGCCCTCTTCCCACAGTGTATATTGTAAGAGGTAAATCCCAACCCATCTGAATTGCTGTTTGCTAAACGACAGTTCTAGCTCCTGCTCTCAGTGACAGACAAGGGCCAACACCACCAGGATGTTCACAGGTAGTGGAGTGCATTTCCATGCAATTGGCTATGGGAATGTTACCACACCCATTCCACATGCAATCGACTAGGGAAGGCCTGCAATTCATGCAGAGGCCATCAGCTGATCATGAGCATCACATTAAATACACATGCTGCTGCCTAAGCAATGCAGGTGTGGGCCTTCACATCCACCAGAGAGGGACTGGGGATGGCAGACAGAGGCGAATACATGTCAGGGAGGGGTGGGAGGGTAAAACCGATGCATATTTGTGTCACACACCTACCAGCACATGGTATCAAATACCCGACAGCTATGTAGTGCTATCACAGTCCGATGCTGTTATTGGATGCACCACATGGGTTATCTGGTGGGGAGCAATCAGAACATATATGTGACAGTGAGTGACATCTGCAACAGGGATATGGTAGATATACAGTAGGTGATGTACACATGCCTGTCTGCACACACACACACACACACACACACACACACACACACACACACACACACACACACACACACACACACACACCCCTGTCATGTCTGGGAGTAGAACCCCTACCTAGCTGGTTTACTACACTACAGCACTACGCATTTATATTACGCATCACGGACATTACTGAAGTTCATCTTCTCCAAAGGTGTATTTCACAATTAATGATATCAGCAGGACTACCAAAATAGGGCATTTGTAATGTACTGCTTGCGAGTAGCCTATAATGCATTGCTAACAAAGTAGAAAAAACGGGGATTCCAACCACAATAGCCACCAATAACAGAAGTAAAAAGGCTGGAAGGAAGCACTCTGGCCCACAAATTCTTCCAAGGTTTAATGTCTCAAAATAAAGACAAGCAACGCACCAAAATGTTGATAACACTCCAAATACGTTTTTGTTCACAAGAACTTCTTCAGAATAATAACTTACATAGCTGAGGTTCATTAAATAATCCCCCTAATCATAAAATAGCCAATAAAATAACAGAATAAAATTTTAAAAAGACATTCAAAAATACATTCAAAAGTATATCAAAATGCTGTCACCTACTGTCCAAACTTTGTAATTACACACCATAAAAGACATTCTTTAAGCAATAATAAAACCTAAAAGCTATTCATACAATCACTTGTATATAATGAAATAAAGTTGTTTGTTCTTCTTTTGGCTTTTCCCGGTTAGGGGTCGCCACAGTGAAACTCTGGTCCACTAATGATTGGCAGTAGATTTTTATGGATGCCGAGGTGCCAGCCCAACGCCCAACATTCAACGAAGACACGCCGATCAAGCATGTCTTTCGAACGCCACCCAACCGCAAGGAGGACATGCAGACTTTACATAGAAGGCACTCCAGCCAAAAATCGAACGGGAGAATCTCTTGCTGTGAGGCGACAATGCTACCGCTGCACTACCGCGGCTTATATAATGAAATAAAGTAAAAAGTCTTAATAATGTGTTGATAAAAAGCTTATATAAAATATATATTTATAATTTTGTAAAAAAAATAATATATATATATATATATATATATATATATATATATATATATATATATATATATTTGCATAGTACATTATAGCTTAGCAGACCTCAGTTTCAATAGAGGTGCAATTGAGATGTTCTCATTTAACCCGGGGGTCCTGCTTGCATCTAGGCTAATCTGCCACAATAATTCTCTATACTCAAGGATAGTCTCCCAGGCAACCCCCTCTCATCAGGTGTAGAACCTCCAATACAAAAAATTCATAACTTGCCCTTGGGTAATCCAAAGAATGTTTATGCAAAGAATTTTTAGCATTGCCTTTCTTGACATCGTACATATGCTCGTATATATGTCTTTTCAACTTTCGTTCAGTCCTGCCCACATAAAAGGCATTGCAGGTCTTATACACAACTAAATATACTAACCCACTGGAGTTGCAATTACTAAAACTTTACCATACACCTATTTGTTCCTACATTTTAAAAATACCCAATCTGTGTTTGAAATGAATTTGCACTGTGTGCATGCTCCACATTTAAAAGTACCTTTTCTCTTGGTAGTGTTAACAGGCTTCAGTTTACTCCCACTCTCAAACAGGTCCTTCAAATGTTTACCCCTCGTATAACTAATCTTCAGGGGTCCCTTGTCAATACCTTTAATATCCATCAGTGAAGTAAACCTATTCCATTCCTTTGTTATTATGTCTGATACCATTCTGGAGTCCAAATTGAAATCTAGAGTAAGAGCTTAAGAGTAAGCCAAGGGGTTCTCTTCCCTTGAACAATGTTGGTTTATATCCAGTCCTTTACCCAACGATGGGTAATATCTAATATGGCATAAATTACTTACATAAGTACGACTGTCAACCAGTAACTCCCTCGGGTAGCCCCTTTGAATAAATAAACTTTCAATAAAATCACACTCCAACAAAAAATCTGCATCCAGGGAAGTCATCCTGGATGCACAAATTAACTGACCCTTGTAAATGTTCTTTTTCTGTATATAAGGGTGGGCACTCGAAAAATGAAGGTAAGAATTTGAAAAAGTGTCTTTATGAAATATTTTTGACTTAATACCCTCAACAGTCTTAATTAGACACACATCCAAAAAGTCAAGCCTATCTGTATTTATCGAACTGGTAAATTCCAAAAAGGAGGTAGTGGTATCCAAATAAATCAGAAATCCATGTAACTTTTCCACTGTATCACTCCAAAAAAATAGCTATATCATCTAAAAATCTCTGATAATGGAACCAACAGTTACTATATGCAGAATTTAAAACATATTTTTCTCCCACCAAGCTAAAAATATGTTAGCATATGTGGGGGCACAATTTGTCCCCATAGCTACACCCTTAATTTGATGAAAAAATTCTTCCCCATAGAAAATTAAACTGTTTTTTAATACCATCTCCATCAGTTGTAAAATAACTGACAACTGGTCCGTGGATGGACAATTCTTCCAACCAGGCTAACCCTAAATCCTGGGGTATAACGGTAAACAGGTCTTTTATATTGACTGTGACAAAGATAATATTGTCAAAGCACTGGTCCATTTTAATTCCCTTTAAAAAGTCCCAGGAGTCTTTTAAAATAGTTCTTTCTGTACCCCAACTGGACTTTAATTTTATATTCAGATACTTTGCTATAGGTGCCGTTTTTAACCCATCAGCCGAAACAATTGGTCTTAAGGGGGGGGTCCATAGGGTCCTTATGCACCTTAGGTATGCCAAAGATAGTAGCAATTCTAGGCTGAGCTACATGTGAATACTTATGAGTGTCCAGATCAATCAGTCCATCCAACAGTAAATCATCAATGACTAAATCAATTTTTTTTTGTATGCAACAAAACTTTCATTTCTGGACACTCTCCACTAAGTAAAAAAAACAAAAAAGATCAGGTACCTTAACCAGGAAACAAGTATCAGTCACAAAAAGGTACCAATAGGAGGTGCCAAAATAATCACCGTGCAAAGATGTAGCAGCCACAAACGGATTTATTGCATAAACGCCAACTAAAATCCACAGAGTTTTCATCCACTGACTTCTTCAGATGTACAAACAAATTCATCAGTTAAGGCAGCTTGTATACCCTCCCCTAAATGTTTAATTGAATAATTTATTAACATATTTAGTCAATTCCATACAACTTCCCCCTTAAAGCCATAATGACCATACTAATACTAATATAAAAACCTTACATATTTAAAATACTTTTTTTATGACAATTTAAAAAAATAAAATTTACTAATACTTTTTAAATCTAATATAAGAATATATAATAATAATAAATAATATATAATAAATAATAATATATATATATATATATATATATATATATATATATATATATATATATATATATATATATATAATATATATGTAGAAGAATATTATTATAAATATATAATGCAAAATGAACATACATATAAATGAAACCCTAATAAAAACCCCCTGTAATGCACAAAATAAACAAATTGTATAAACCCAATAGAAAATTTATGTTCAATAAATTGCCTCACAGAAGGTTCAGTAAGCTCATTTCTATCATCTATCAATTTAGCATTTGTCTCTCCAGCCAATCTATCTATTTACATCTTAATTACCACCTCCCCTTGTTGCCCATAATAATAATAAATATTCCATCTCTCTGCATTGTTACATTCCTTAAGTTTAAATGAATCTTAGATGTGTTTATATAATATTTTGTTAAGGTCCTGCCTAAATATATAATAAACTGGGTTTATATAAGACATATATGTACTTGTTCCTTTTAATTTTTAGTCCTTTCTCATATATTCAGGACCCAGTGAGTCCTCTTTTAAGGGACCTTCAGGTTGTTTAATTTTAATGGATTTTTTGTAGGTTTTTTTGTTTAACGTAATGTATGATTCTGAATGGCCTACTAATTATAATGATATTTTGTAAACTTTTCCATTTCTGAATTGCTATCTTATTGTCTTTTTGTGTAATTGTATTATTTTTTACTTTTATTTGTGTTCTATTCCTAATTCCTTCCCAATACTTTTTTGCTCCTTTCAAATTTAGTCCTATCTGTAATTGGAAGCAATGCATTTTTACTTATTTTTTTGCATGTTTTTTCTTATTATTTGTTTTTACTTCTATTTTTAGGGTTTTAGATTATTGTTGTCAATTTTAATTTATTTGCTTAAATTTTTATATATATTCCTTTTAAAATATATTATTATTTTTTATATTATAATTTTTTTTTATTATTTTTATAATTTTTAGAGTAAGTCAGTTATTTGATTAAGAGTATTGATGTATTTTTAAAAGGATTTAAATATGTAAAAGCTTTTTCTTTATATTTATAATTTTTATATTGTATGGCTTATATTTCTATGGTATTTAAGGGGAAGTTGTATGGAATTGACTAAATATGTTAATAAATAGTATAATAATCAATTGCCTTAAGGGATATTTGTATGGAGTTAACTACAGAAGTTGTTTGTACATCTGAAGCAGTCAGTTTTGGAAGTAGCGTGAATTTTATGTAATGGCTGTGACTGCTACATCAGTGATTCTTCCATCATGACTGCGTTGGTTATTTTTTGACTATCTATGCATCTCCTATTGGTACCTTTGCTACATCTTCATATAATTTGCTGTCTCAATATTGGGACCCTTGTCTAGTTTCATAACTCACACATTTCAATCATCTTAAGTTTCTTAAAACACATCCTCCTGACGTGAGGAGTTGTATTTAAACCTGTAGGAGAAGCAGAATTAACCTGCCTTAATTTTTTTTCTACTTAATTTTCAAACCTCGCCGATTTTGGGGATGTAGAAAATAAATTAAATTTTGTTCTCCCCTAAAATTGTTTCTAATTTTTCCTTTACATGAATTTACCCTTTGACACTTCCAAGTTTGCTTTTCTCATATAAAACTTTTTTCTAAAAAAACTTATTCTCAAAATCAGTCTAGTTTATTAGGAATAGTTTTTAAAACCTAGAGACACAAAAAGAAAAAAAGTAAGGCCACACAATATATTAAAAAATGGTCAGCCTTCCGGTCTATATAACTGTAATCAAAAATTATTCAACCTAACTATATATATCTTCATATTATAAAAACTAGAATCTCCCCCTCCAAACCTCCCTCCTTCCTCCCCCTCCCCCACTAGAATTCTGAGTCCCAATTATCCTTGATTCCCCTGACTTTTCATTCCACATGGTCTGGGCGATGGGGGAAATCCTATAGGTCATTCAAGGCGTTCTCATCTCTTTGTTCTCCATAGTAATCCTTCATCTCTCTATCAAAAATCCAATCCTATCCTTCTTCTTCAAGCCTTATTCCATATATTCTTCTATCATCCTAATATCTTTCCTTATATCTATTTTTATCTCTAGTATTTTATCTCTATTTAATTAATATTGCGTTTAATATTAATATTATTTTATTTTCCATTTTTGAAAAATAATTCAAATTCAACAACAACAGAGACACAATTTAAACAGAATTTATTTTGTGACAATTTGTTTAAAATTTCAATATTCATGTACAATATAATGCTTAATAATAATTCTAACAATAATAATTTAACAAGTTATAAAATTATTATATAATAAACTGTATAAATTCACCATGCTTAATTAATATCGTTGGGGTATTTCTGCTTAATTAGTCCTGCATATTTTGATATCCATATATACAACATGTATATTATACATGTACATAAATTCCCTGCCTTTTCCCAAACTTAATTTTCCTATCCCATTTTTTTACCTGTCATTACCAGTAACCGTTACCAGTAACCCTCACACCACCTCCCTTTGACCACATGTTTTTGAAAAATGTGTTTTCAAAATCAGGTTTTTCAGCTTCTTGGGGCTTATTTGCTTTCCATTGTTATATTATTTAGTCAAACAGTCACCTGAAGTTACAGCCTTACAGCCTTAGAATTCCACTCACTTGCTCTTTTGATTTCTTCTTCATTTACATCCAAAATTCATGATAAAATATTAATTCAGCTTCAGAATTACCATTTTTGATCCCAAAACTGCACCTAATTTGAAACTCAACTGCTACTCATTCAACAAATCCACTCACCTCACCCTCATTTACATTACAGTTAGTTATGCTGATGCTGAGGAACCTGGTGACATCAAACCTGCCAATGATCGGCCAACTGGGAGCAATTTAGCTGGCCTTAACTGGTCAATGTTTCGTTTGATTTATTGGCTTCCTTTCCCTCGCTTTTTTTCGGAGATCGTGAAGAACCCTCTGTGCTTTCCATGTCCCCAAATAACTCACAACAGCAAACAAAGTAGAAATAATGCATTGCTCCATACACAGACACTGAAACACACACATCACATCCGGAACTGGCATGGATATGGTATGGAAATCGCACTACAGCAGTCATACACATTACAGCAGGAATTACAGAATAAATGCCTTGCTGTTGGGCTATCAATTTCCCAGAGGTGTACTTCTAGATGAGTGACATCAGCAGCCAATGCAAAGTAGCGTATTTGTATTGTATGGAGTGTGAGTAGCCTAAAAAGGATTGCTCTCTACCCAGTCAGACACACACAGACTCACACACAAACACACACAGTTGCCAGGGCTGGGGTTCAAACACCTACCTAACTAGTTTATCACACTACAGCAGTATGCATTTACAGGACACATCACAGTGATTACTGGGCTAACAATTTCCCAGAGGTGTATGTCTGGATGAGTGACATCAGCAGCCTTGGCAAAGTAATGTATTTGTATTGTATGGAGTGTGAGTAGCCTAAAAAGCATTGCTCTCTACCCAGTCAGAAACACACACACACACACACAGACTCACACAGTTGCCAGGGCTGGGGTTCGAACACGTACCTAACTAGTTATCACACTACAGCAGTACACAGTTACAGGACACACCACGGCAATTACTGGGCTATCAATTTCCCAGAGGTATATTTCTAGATGAGTGACATCAGCAGCCATGGCAAAGTAGTGTATTTGTACTGTATGGAGTGTGAGTAACCTAAAAAGCATTGCTCTCTACCCAGTCAGACACACACACAAACACACACGGTTGCCAGGGCTGGGGTTCAAACACCTACCTAACTAGTTAATCACACTACAGCAGTAAGCAGTTACAGAATGTGCCATGGCAATTACTGGGCTATTAATTTCCCAGAGGTGGACTTCTATATGAGTGACATCAGCAGCCTTGGCAAAGTAGTGTATTTGTATTGTATGGAGTGTGAGTAGCCTAAAAAGCATTGCTCTCTACCCAGTCAGACACAGACACACACACACACACACACACACACACACACACACACACACACACACACACACACAGTTGCCAGGGCTGGGGTTCGAACACCTACCTAACTAGTTTATCACACTACAGCAGTACGCAGTTACAGGATGCGCCATGGTGATTACAGGGCTATCATGTTCCCAGAGGTGTACTTCTAGGTGAGTGACATCAGCAGCCTTGCCAAAGTTGAATATATGTATTGCACAGAGTGTAAGTTGCCTAACAAATATTTCACTCTACACAGTTAGAGGCAGACAGGTACACACACAAACACACACTCACTCACACAATTGACAGGTTTGGGGTTAGTACTACCTAACTACTCTGTCATTACAGCAGTACATAGTTATGGGACGCGCCATGCATTTTACTGAGCTACAGCTCTCCCAAAGGTGTAATTCACATTGGATTACCTCAGCAGGCTTGTCATACTACTGCTATGGGAAGGGCAGTGTGTGCATGGGCCATACCCCATTCATGTAGGGGTTGGCATGCCACATACGGGAACACACGGGGTCATATGTCACAGGTGCATGTATACAGCTACTAGACAGCTGCTTCCTTGTGCAGTCTTGTTGCACAGCTGGCACATACACTACATAGTCTGTCATGCTGACATGTACTGGTGGCTAGTATCCGCAGTGGGTTACATCCACACATCATGTGTTGGGGGCCCTTAGGCTGTGTGGTAGTTGGGACAGGCCCACATGGCTCCTTGTCATGGTCACCCTCTTCCACACATCTATGCCCATGTGCCTGTGGCTTATTATAGTGTGTTGTCCTTACATATTTGTCTGCATTCCTATCCACTGTGTGTGCAAGGCAGGAGTGGTGCATACTGACATGTGTCTGCACTGAGAACTGCAACTTCTAGATATGTCTGGTCCACTGGTGTTTGCAGACATGGCCTCAAGTGTGTGAGCATGCCCAGTATGACCTCACAGTATGTTGTTGACTGACATTGCCTTCATTTCTCTAAGTGTGTGAGCATGTCCAGTATGGCCATCTGTGTTGCATGTGTGGACCACGTCCAGGTTGTTTGTACTGCAGTGCTGGCTTTAGCATGCTGTGTCTGCAGGGTATCCATCGGTCATTTTCCATTGACTGTTGCTACATTTTTGCATAGTGGGGGGGGGGGGGCACCTGACTGTTACTCTATGTGTACATTGGATGGGGAGGGTGCACCTGACACTTGTACACATTTGCTAGGACTGTACTGGTAAGTCAAGTACTCCATTTTAGTCTGTAGTCTTACCTATCCTGCTGGCTAGGGCTTACCAGTGTAGTACAGATCCTAGATTTGTTTACTTACATATTAGTGTCTGACTTCCTAACCTTCACAACATACATCTGACTGCCTGGCCTGCTGCGATCTGTCTGTGGAGACCTGGTGGAGGGGTCAACCATAGGGCACATTTGGAGGCCATAGTACAGCATTTGTTTGTGTTTGTCTTCACCTGTCCTGCTGGCTGATACTGTTGCTGGGTATGTGATCCTTCCTGACTGGTACGTGTGGCTGTTGTGGACACCCCTGTCACTGAGGCCATTTCCTGCAGTGGGTTTTGTCACCCTGTGTAATACTGGCTACTATGGTGACTCCAGTATGTGTTACAGATCTCATGCTGCCACTATGGGTGTCTACTCTCTGCTGCCTTGACATCCAGCCACCCAATTCTCTTGCATGTTCACATCCATACCATAGCTACACATGAAAACACATTCTACTCCATTTGACAATTGGTAGGTTGATTGACTTACCTTGAGGGTGTGCCAGACTTGAGGATGGTGCTGGAGGGCTGCCTATGTCGGATGCACATAGTACACTCCCTATACATGGTTGGGCACAGGTAGTGTCATGTTTGGCATACCTTTTACTGTCTGTGTGAGTCAGAGAGAGGTGTCATTCTCTGGGGCCCTACTGTGTCAGTGCATATGCTATGCATTGCCTCTTTGCCAAGGCCAGGGCATACTGGGCATGCCCCCTTCTGCCTACTGGAGCAGGCACAGGCTGTTCCTCCTCCAAGTCACTCTGTACCTGTACAGGCCTTGGCATTGGTGGGTGGCTGTGTGGCCCTGCCCCATGCTGTTCCTGCTACAGCAGTTTCCGCCGGATCATATTGTGTAGCATAGCACATACTATTACTATTTGGGTACATGTAGCTGGTGAATACTGCAGGACTCTACCAGATGTGTCCAGACATCTGAACCGTGACCTGAGCATCCCAAACACATGCCCTATTATATGTCTGGCCTGTGCATGTGCATCATTATGGCGTTGTTGTTCAGGTGTGTGTGCATTTCTGATGGGTGTCATCGGCCACAGCTCCAGTGAGTACCCAGCATCCCCCACTAGGTGACCGTAGGGGATGTCCACATTGGCAAATCTGTGGAACAGGTGCGTCAATTGCCATATGTGTGAATCGTCATAGCTTCCAGGGCAGCCAGCACACACATTCCATATAATGCCCTGGGCATCACATACGACCTGGCAGTTGATGGAGGGGATACCCCTGCGGTTGATGCAGGCCCTACCCTGCTAACCAGGTGGTGCTTTGATGCATAAGTGCGTGCAGTCTATAGCACCCACTACCCCAGGGTAGTTAGCTATTTGGTGGAAGAGACGCATATTGCGAGTCAACACCTCATGTGTGTTGAGGAAATATACATGCTCACTGGCATGTGCTGACATGGCATCCAGGAACTCGTGGAATACTCTGGATGCTGATGCCTGTGAGATGCCCATGTTATCCCCAGTTGTAGTTTGGGAGGTACCTGTGGCTAGTATACCTAAGCCTACACATACCTCAGTATCCACTGGGATGGTTCCCCTCGGCCAGTGTGGTGTGTCAGGTGTGGCCTGCACAGCTCAACAATTTGCTGTAGAAGGTCTCTGTCCACCATATAGCGATCCACTATCTCCAGCTAATATAGCCCCTGGTAGGTTGCCCTGGGTCTGTACACTCTTCTCTGTCTCCTCACTGTGGGTTGTTCAGCAGCACTGACATTCTCACCACCCTCAGCCTCTTGCACATGTTGTTCTATGTTGCCTGCTGCAGCCCTTCTCATTTTGTAGGTTTGGTTTTAAAATGTCCCTGCTTGAGTGTGGAAAAAACAGGGGGGGTAGGTGTTTGCTTGGTTTATAGTGGTGTCCTGGGCTGGGCTGGTCTGCTTCCTGTATGATTAGCTGATTCTGATACATTTCACCTGGCAGCTCAACTAGGTCCCCTTGATTAACTTCCTACTGCTGTTTTCCCTTCCCATTGCCTCCCTGTTTAGGCCCGTGCACAAACGGAGTGCTCAAATGTGCACAGAGCTGCTTTTTCCTGGTTTAACTTTCTTTTTCTTCCTGTACAACCTGGTGTGCAGCACGCACACCCGCTTACACTTTGTAAAGAGTGCTAGGCAGATTTAGACACACCCCTAGCTTAGCTGTGCTATGCTAAGTGCAATACCGAGCTACAGGTCTCCAATCCACTTACAGTATGCCTGACACACACTCTCATGATGTCACCTATATCCTAGTCTTACACCCAGCTATTTATACTCTTACACTCTTGGGACCTGCCTCACACACTGGGGAAATCTGGGATTCACTAACCCTTCCCTCATTTGCATAGGATTGCCTGCTAATGCATAGTTATGTCACACACTGAGCCTCCCCACTTAGCAACCATTACTCACTGGCCAGGTTGTCTTCTCACTGCCATTGACTTGCATGGCAGAATACTGATTTTAGTTAGAATGCTTATTTTAGGTTTATTTTATTAATTTCCCCCCGATCCCATTTCCACATCGCTGCCCTATGCTTAACCAGGCGAGATTGGCGACACTAAAATTAAAAGTTGTTTATTTTTTTTTTTTTTACATTTTGCAATGCCAATGGCCTTCTGCTTGGACATTGGCATGCTTCCTCAATGATATGCAGCCTTTATTTGAAGCTGTCATAGCTCCGTTTTGTAGATTGCTGAACTGTACTCGGTTACTAACCGAGTACATTTCTGCACACTGCACTCATCCTGCATGGACGGCTGCCAGCTTCCTGGATCACGTTACCCTCATTTGCATGATTTTCACCTGCAAATGAGGCTGATTTGCATACAGGAGCTCAGTCCGTGCAGGATTAGCCTAAGAGCTCATGTTCACATCCCGGGAGCTCGTTAATGGATCGCACGTAGGCCATATTGCCGAATATAGCTCTGAAACTAGTCCTGCACGCTATCATGGGCTTCATAAATCCGGGGGAAAGTCTTCTCTTCAATGACTGCATGTTTTATGTACAAAATGTGGTCTAGGTTCCAATAAGGAATTAATCTCTTTGTCTGTCATCAAACTTTCCCAATGTTTCTCTATTATATTTTTATATAACTTAATGTCATTAATGTAAAACAAAGGAAACCTTATTTTGTTTCCCTCCTTCTTTTTACATATTTGTTGTGTTAACGTATAATTTCTCTTAGAAAAATAAGGTTTAGCTGTACCTTCCCTCATTCCAACTACCATGTCTCTAGTTCTTCCAATCTCATTCTTGTCATAACCCCTTTCTACAAAGTGTTGACTAATTTGTTCAGCTTGTTGCTCAAAATCCTCTGTTCTAACATTAAGTCTAAATACCCTAAGTTACTGACTATGTGCTACCAAGTGTAGTTCCTTATTTGTTTCCTATTGTAAATATTAAAGAAATTTTACTAGTATGAATTAAAATCTGAGCATACTTTTATATATATATATATATATATATATATATATATATATATATATATATATATATATTTTTATAACATGCTTTTTATATGTTTTTTGTTATGTACAAGTATCTTTACGAATTGTGCTTTTATAAGAATAGGTGAAGCAAACCAGTTTAAATGTGACATAATTTTAAAAGAAGCTCCTTTTGCATGTAGGATGTTTCTTTAAGATGAATGAGGATAATTGACTACTATAAAAGACATGCAATAGACAGTTGGCATTTGTATCTGTAGAAGCAGAACTTATCTGTGAAAGCGCTTATACACCTGTCGCTGAATAAATAACTTTTTTCATTGGAGCTACCTGCCTTTGTTTGGACCACGTGTGTTTTTACATTTGTTTGCAGCTTTATCTTTGGTGGACTAAAGCTTGTAGTAAGGACACTGGTGTGTGTTTTTTATTGGACATATTAATTAATATCTAATAATATACACCAAGAACAGTCCCTCTGCCATGTGACACTTGGGAGGTATTAAAGGCAGTAAGAAGCTCTGGTTAGGAAAAGATGATGCAGGTAAGTTACCTAACTGCCTAAGAAGGCATTTCTAATGGCCAAGGCATGTCAAGTCTACAGCAATGGGAAGTAGTCAGATGGGAAAAAAAGGGTTTACAGGCAAGGGGGCAGTGCCTAAATGAGTTATAATGACCATCTGGGGGGGGGGGTTCAAACAATGCAATCTACACTGATACAGAACTGAGAATCATATTCTTAACATTGGAAGATTTACAGGAAAAACTGGCAAAATGTGTTTGCCATTTTTAGGTGAGATCTATTTAATTCAACTGATTCAGCCTCACAATATTTCTACAGCCAGGCAAAGTAGAACACAATGACATGAGGCAGCCAAGAGGTTTCTGGACATGAATGTTGATTCCTTAAAGCTAACATCTTGTTTGAATAGCTTATAATATTCCCCAATCAATTTCTAGTGATGTATGGCCCCATGATGGTCCACTCTCTGGCCAATTTACTTCAAGGCATAAAGCTCATTATCAAGTCATTGGACTCTGAATAGGAGAGAAATAGATATGGGCCTACTGATAACCCCTTTCCCAGTCTTGTTCTAGAAGTAAACTAGTAGATCTGCTCCATCGCAGTCAGAGTCACAGCAGTTACAGACTTTAGACACTGAAAAATGACATTGAATTTAGTAGCAATGTCAGTACCTCTTGGTCTAACTGGTGGTGCATCTTAGACCAAAATTAATAATGTGGCTGTTAGACCAACTGACAACTTGTGCCATTAAGTGAGAGGTGCCACACCTATCTGGATGAACACATCCAATGAACTGTTTCTAATAGGACTGGCAGAGGAAAGTGACAATGACTACATTCTATATCAGACATGTTAAGGAATTCCTCAAAACAAATGACAAAGTTTGTTGTGAACTCAAATATGTAAATCTTAAAAATCAGCCATTAGGCGAACCACAAGACTAAAACGTAAACTCTGCAAATATTTTCCTCAGTATTATAGTTGATTTCATTATTTGCATCTAATTCCTTAAATGATTGCTATGATTTACTATTACAGTGACTATCTAATTCTATAAACGGTTATAACAAGAAAATATAGTATACAATCTGAGATTCTGTGATAGATTTATCAGTTCCTTACAGGAAGAGTACCCTTCAAGGTAAGGGTCAAGGAAGAACATGGAAATCAGCACTTTGGAAGAATAAATGCCGTGAAGATGTGTAGTATAGCCAAGAACAATATGAAGCACAGCAGCACAGAGTACAGTCAATCAGAAAATAAAACAGAGCATGTAACTTTGTCCTGCAATGATATACAGAAAAAGCATTGTATATGTATGTACGTGATATAGTCAATCAGAAAATAAACCAAAACATGTAACTTGGTGCTGCAATAATGTACAGAAAAAGCATTGTATATGTATGTACGTGATATAGTCAATCAGAAAATAAAACAGAGCATGTAACGTTGTGCTGCAATAACGTACAGAAAAAGCATTGTATATGTATGTACATGATATAGTCAATCAGAAAATAAAACAGAGCATGTAACGTTGTGCTGCAATAACGTACAGAAAAAGCATTGTATATGTATGTACGTGATACAGTCAATCAGAAAATAAATCAAAACATGAAACTTTGTGCTGCAATAGTCAATCAGAAAATAAAACAGAGCATGTAACGTTGTGCTGCAATAACGTACAGAAAAAGCATTGTATATGTATGTACGTGATACAGTCAATCAGAAAATAAACCAAAACATGTAACTTTGTGCTGCAATAATGTACAGAAAAAGCATTGTATATGTATGTACATAATATAGTCAATCAGAAAATAAACCAAAACATGTAACTTGGTGCTGCAATAATGTACAGAAAAAGCATTGTATATGTATGTACATGATATAGTCAATCAGAAAATAAACCAAAACATGTAACTTGGTGCTGCAATAATGAACAGAAAAAGCATTGTATATGTATGTACGTGATATAGTCAATCAGAAAATAAAACAGAGCATGTAAATTTGTCCTGCAATGATGTACAGAAAAAGCATTGTATATGTAAAAGCAGTGTATATGTATGTACGTGATATAATCAATCAGAAAATAAACCAAAACATGTAACTTGGTGCTGCAATAATGTACAGAAAAAGCATTGTATGTGTATGTACATGATATAGAGCACCTTGATTCAGTAGCAGTTTTTTGACACATCAAAATGTATTTGCTAAGCAGGAACAGCACAAACCATAAGAGTTTACAGGTACCTCATCTTACATTTTCACAAGACCTTTGATAGCTCAGAATTAATAATGGGAGCTCTATAACCTTTGCAAAGTTCAGCAATGTAGACAGCACAAGATACCTAGCAAATCTCTTGAGTAAGTTAGCCAAGGAGCTTATAGTATTCTGGACTGAATCAGGAGGAATGTAAAAAGGCATGACTTTCCCTTTTTTCTCAGCACACCATCTCTGAACTTTCACTGTCCTTCATCACACTGCAGATATACTTAATTCTAGATTTGCACAGCTTTAATTCTAAATTCGTACAGTTCTACCATTAATTTGTCAGTGCCCTTTTCCCTTCCTCTGCACCACATCTGTTGTCCTCCTGATTGGGTATATATCCATTTATCACAAGTAATTTGTCTAACATCCAGTCCTCTGATGATGAAAATGATTGTTTTTGTTTTGCGTTTTGCTCAATGACACCAAACCGTTAATGCTGAAGGTGTCAACAAATTGACTGCCAAGAAAGAGATCATCATGAAGTAGCCATGTCTCCCTGATAACAATTCATGTTGCTCTTCCTCAAAAGTAAATTCCTCTTCAAAATCATATTATGTAATGAAAAATATATTGCTCAGTTATTCAAAGGCTGGCTGACCTCTCAAGTTATTACAAACTTCTGTCTGAACCACTGAGATGGCATGTTTCATCACTATTTAAACCTGTCCCTGAGCACTTTAACTGCTTATGCAATACATAAGCAGCAGTTCTTCATTGTACTGTGCAACTATTCATTCTGTTTACCTTTACTAGGCTGTACTCCTCTTGCAGTATTATATGTATTTGTTCTTCTTAATCATATGTAGTGCCATTTCTAATGCACGTGATGTGTGCACGTTTATTCTACTTAATCACATGTAGCACCATTTCTACTGCACATGATGTGTATGCATTTTTTCTACTTAATCTTATGTAGCACCATTTGTACTGCACATGACGTATACACATTTATTCTGGCCAATCATATGTATCACCATTTGTACTGCACATGCTGTGTACACATTTATTTTGCTTAATCATATGTAACACCATTTCTACTGCACGTGATGTGTGTGCATTTATTTTACTTTTATTTTTTATTTTTATTTTACATTTGTTGACCGGGATAGTCCGACTGGATGCATGTCCATTTTCAGCGGAGGCCCGGGGAGAAAAGCTCCAAGGGTAAGCAGATACAGCATTACATATTACCAGCATTACATATTACAAACAGATAATTTACAGAGATTACATAAGTAAGCAAGTTAAACAAGTTCCACAGGTTAAAGTTAGTCCTGAGCACAAGTCAGGAGTACTTAATCATATGTAGCACCATTTGTACTGCACATGATGTATGCACATTTAACCTGCTTAATTATATGCAGCACCATTTCTACTGCACGTGATGTGTACACATTTATTCTACTTAATCATATGTAGCACCATTTCTACTGTACATGATGTGCATGCATTTATTCTGCTTAATCATATGTAGTACCATTTGTACTTCACGTGATATGTGCACATTTATTCTGCTTAATCATATGTAGCACCATTTGTACTACACATGATGTGTGCGCATTTATTTTACTTAATCATATATAGCACCATTTCTAACCCAGCCACTGGGGATGCACAAGCCAGTGCATTTCTTTGTGCTGGTCCCAAGCCCAGATAAATGGGGAGGGTTGCATAAAACTTCGCCAAATACTTCATGCGGATACAAGTAAATATTTCCATACCAGATAGGTCAAGTCCTGGGTTAACAACGACCACCACCAGTACTGTTAGTCAACAGGGTGCTGGAAGAAATTGGGCTACTGTTGGCCGAAGGAGGAGAAGAGGCAGAAGGCATGGCCAAAGGCAGGAAGAGAGGAGAAAGGCTAGGACTGTGGTAGTGATGGTCAGAACTTTGAATGTTGGCAGTATGACTGGTATAGGGAGAGAGCTAGCCGATATGATGGACAGAAGAAAGGTTGATATATTGTGTCTGCAAGAGACCAGATGGAAGGAGAGTAAGGCTAGGTGTATCAAAGGTGGATTCAAATTGTTTTATCATGGTGTGGATGGGAGGAGAAATGGCGTAGGAGTTATCCTGAAGGAACAGTATGCTAAGAGTGTTTTGGAGGTGAAAAGAGTTTCAGAGAGTGATGTTTATGAAGCTGGAAATTGATGGTGTAATGATGAATGCTGTTAGTGCATATCCACAAGTTGGGTATGCAATGGATGAGAAAGAAAAATTTTGGAGTGAGTTGGATGAAGTGGTGATGACTGTACCCAAGGATGAGAGAGTGGTGATTTTAGCAGATTTTAATGGGCATGTTGGTGAAGGGAACAGAGGGGATGAGGAAGTGATGGGTAGCTATGGTGTTAAACAAAGGAATGCAGAAGGTCAGATGGTGGTGGATTTTGTGAAAAGGATGGACATGGCTGTGGTGAATAAGGATTTTAACAAGAGGGAGGAGCATAGGGTGACATACAAGAGTGGAGGAAGATGCACACAGGTGGATTATCTCTTATGTAGGAGAGCCAGTCTGAAGGAGATTGGAGACTGTAAAGTGAAAGTGTAGTTAGGCAGCATAGGATGGTGGTTTGTAGGATGACGTTGGTGATCAAGAAGAGGAGGAGTGTGAGGGCAGCACCAAGAATCAAATGGTGGAAAATGAAAAAGGGTAATTGTGAGGTACAGTTCAGGGATGAGTAAAGACAGGCACTGGGTGGTAGTGAAGAGTTACCAAATAGCTGGGTAACTACAGCAGAGCTAGTAAGGGAGACAGCTAGAAAGGTGATTGGTATGACATCTGGACAGAGGAAGGACAACAAGGAGACATGGTGGTGAAATGAGGAAGTACAGGAGAGTATACAGAGAAAGAGGTTGGCAAAGAAGAAGTGGGATTGTCAGAGAGATGAAGAAAGTAGACAGTAGTATAAGGAGATGAGGTGCATGGCAAAGAGAGAGGTGGTGAAGGCTAAGGATAAGGCATATGAAGAATTGTATGAAAGGTTGGACACTAAGGAGGGAGAAAAGGATCTGTACCAATTGGCTAGACAGAGGGACCGAGCTAGGAAAGATGTGCAGCAGGTAAGGGCGATAAAGGATAATGAGGGAAATGTACTCACAAGCGAGGAGAGTGTGTTGAGCAGATGGAAAGAGTACTTTGAGGGGCTGATGAATGAAGAGAATGAGAGGGAGAGAAGGTTGGATGATGTGGGTTTAGTGAATCATGAAGTACAATGGATTAACAAGGAGGAAGTAAGGATAGCTATGAAGAGGATGAAGAATGGAAAGGCTGTTGGTCCAGATGACATACCTGTGGAAGCATGGATGTATTTAAGTGAAATGGCAGTGGAGTTTTTAACCAGATTGTTTAATGAAATCTTGGAAAGTGAGAGGATGTCTGAGGAATGGAGAAAGTGTTTTGGTACCAATTTTTAAGAATAAAGGGTGATGTGCAGAGCTGTAGTAACTACAGAGGGATTACATTGATCAGTCACAGCATGAAGTTATGGAAAAGAGTAGTGGAAGCTAGGTTAAGAAGGGACGTGATGATTAGTGATCAGCAGTATGGTTTCATGCTGGGAAAGAGCACTACAGATGTGATGTTTGCTCTGAGAGTGTTGATGGAGAAGTACAGAGAAGGTCAAAAGGAGTTGCATTGTGTTTTTGTAGACTTAGAGAAAGCATATGACAGGGTGCCTAGAGAGGAGTTGTGGTATTGTATGAGGAAGTCGGAAATGTCAGAGAAGTATGTAAGAGTGGTACAGGATATGTACGAGGGTAGTGTGACAGTGGTGAGGTCTGCGGTGCGAGTGACGGATGCATTTAAGGTGGAGGTGGGATTACATCAAGGATAGCTTTGAGCCCTTTCTTATTTGCAATGGTAATGGACAGGTTGACAGACAAGTTCAGACAGGAGTCCCCGTGGACTATGATGTTTGCAGATGACATTGTGATCTGTAGTGAGAATGGGGAACAGGTGGAGGAGACCCTGGGGAGATTGAGATATGCTAGAGAGAAGAGGAATGAAGGGCAGCAGGACTAAGACAGAATATATGTGTGTGAATGAGAGGGAGGATAGAGGAATGGTGAGGATGCAAGGAGTAGAGGTGGAGAAGGTGGATGAGTTTAAATACTTGGGATCAATAGTTCAGAGTAATGGTGAGTGTGGAAGAGAGGTGAAGAAGAGAGCACAGGCAGGATGGAGTGGGTGGAGAAGAGTGTCAGGTGTGATTTGTGACAGACGAGTACCAGTAAGAGTGAAAGGGAAGGTCTACAAGAGGGTAGTGAGACCAGCTATGTTATATGGGTTGGAGACAGTGGTGTTGACAAAAAGGCAGGAGTTACAGCTGTATGTGGCAGAGTTAAAGATGTTAAGATTTGCACTGGGTGTGACGAGGGTGGACAGGATTATGAATAAATATATTAGAGGGTCAGCCCAGGTTGAAATGCTTGGAGACAAAGCCAGACAGGCAAGATTACGTTGGTCTGCACATGTGCTGTGGAGGGATGCTGAGTATATTGGGAAAAAGATGCTAAGAATGAAGCTACCAGGTAACAGGAAAAGAGGAAGGCCTAAGATAAGGTTTATAGATGTGGTGAAAGAGGACATGTGGGTGGTTGGTGTAACAGAGAAAGATGCAGAGGACAGGAAGAAATGGAAACAGATGATCCGCTGTGGCGACCCGTAAGGAGAACAGCCGAAAGAAGATGATGATGATATGTAGCACCATTTGTACTGCACGTAATGTTTGTGCATCATTTTACTTAATCATATGTAGCACTGTTTCTACTGCACGTGATGTGTGTGCATTTGTTGTACTTAATCATATGTAGCACGATTTGTACTGCATGTGATGTGTACACATTTATTCTGGTCAATCATATCTAGCATCATTTGTACTACACGTGATGTGTGTGCATTTATTTTGAACCATATGTAGCACCATTTGTACTGCACGTGATGTGTACACATTTATTCTGCTTAATCATATGTTGTACCATTTGTACTGCATGTGATGTGTACACATTTATTCTGGATAATAATATCTAGCACCATTAGTAGTGCACGTGATGTGTGTGCATTTATTTTACTTAATCATATGTAGCACCATTTGTACTGCACATGATGTGCACACATTTATTCTGGTTAATCATATGTAGCACCATTTCTACTGCACGTGATGTGTGTGCATTTATTTTAGTTAATTATATGTAGCACCATTTATACTACACATGATGTGTGCACATTTATTCTCCTTAATCATATGTAGCACCATTCTACTGTACGTGATGTGTATGCATTAATTCTGCTAAATCATATGTAGCACCATTTGTACTGCATGTTATATGTGTGCATTTATTCTGGTTAATCATATGTAGCATCATTTGTACTGCACGTGATGTCTGTGCATTTATTATACTTAGTCATATGTAGCACCCATTGTACTGCACGTGATGTGTGCGCATTTATTCTGTTTAATCATATGTAGCACCATTTCTACTGTGCGTGATGTGTATGCATTTATTCTGCTTAATCATATGTAGCACCATTTGTACTGCATGTGATGTGTGCACATTTATTCTGGTTAATAATATGTAACATGATTTGTCCTGCATGTGATGTATGTGCATTTATTTTACTTAATCATATGTAGCGCCATTTGCACTGCATGTGATGTGTGCATATTTATTCTGATTAATCATATCTAGCACCATTTGTACTGCATGTGATGTCTGTGCATTTATTTTGAATCATATGTAGCACCATTTGTACCGGACATGATGTGTACACATTTATTCTGGTTAATCATATATAGCACCATTTGTACTGCCCGTGATTTGTACACATTTATTATGCTTAATCATATGTAGCACCATTTCTACTGCACATGATGTATGTGCATTTATTTTACTTGATGATATGAATCACCATTTGTTCTAAACGTGATGTGTGCACATTTATTCTGCTTAATCATATGTAGCACCGTTTCTACTGTATGTGATGTGTATGCATTCATTCTGCTATATTATATGTAGCACCATTTGTACTGCATGTGATGTGTACACATTTATTCTGGTTAATCATACATAACATCATTTGTACTGCATGTGATGTGTGTGCATTTATTTTACTTAATCATATGTAGCACTATTTGTACTGCACGTGATGTGTGCACATTTATTCTGGTTAATCATATGTTTCACCATTTGTACTGCACGTGAGGTGTTCATAGGTTGGTATTGGCTATCGGCCCTAAGTCCTATGCAAGCCTAGCCATAACAATTCCCTGGAAACTTTTTCCCACAATATTTACTTCTCTGGGCCCCTGTCTTGCAGGGTGACTGACATGATCCCCGGGGTGAATTTCCTATCTCCCATCTAATGAGGCGCTCTGCTTGACATGTATGGGCAGTCTATTCCAGAGTATGGGGAGTCTCTTGGTCAGGAACCTATCCCTTCAGCATGTTTTGTTCATTGTGATGATAAGGTTTAGATCCCTGGAGCGTGTGGCTCTGAGGGATTGGGATTTCTTTAAGTGGAGCATGTCCAACAGCTCAGGGTTTGACATGGCCTTGTATGTAAAGCAGAGATTGCCTCTGAATAGACGATATGCCACAGAATATAGCTGGAGTTGTTTTAGACAGTCAGCATATGGCATCTGCTTTAGGCCTTTGATTCTTTTAGTGAGGTATTTCTGTGACCTTTCCAGCTGTTGCAGATGTCTTGTGAGGTACATACCAAATGGGGCATTATACTCTATAATGGGTCTAATGAGGGATGAGTACAGTGGGACAATGACCTCCTTTTTTCTGGATGAAAATCCCTTAGTGATAAGGTGTGCCATGTAGAAGTAGTTCCTGACTATTGTGGTGATGTGGTTATCGAAAGTGAGACCACTGTCCACTTGTGTCCCTAAGTCTTTCATCACACTTTCGATGTTTAGTGTCCTGCCACCTATGTGGTAATTCATGGGTACATGTTTATTTCCAAAGGGGATAACTATACATTTCTTGGCATTAAGCTTGAGCCCATGGCTCTGGCACCAGGCATCTGTTTTTGTAAGGCCCTTTTGTAGAATATCCACATCATTTGGGGATTCAATAATGGCTCCCAGTTTGCAGTCATCTGCAAACTTTGTTAGCCAGAGTCTCTTCATGTTGGCCTATACTTCAGATAAGTAGATGCCAAACGAATGGTCCCAGGACTGAATCCTGAGGTACTCCACTTGTCACTTGTCTGGAGCTGGATTTGGAGTCGGCTACTTTTACAGTCTGGGTTCTGTCAGTAAGCCAGTTGGCAACCCATTGAGTGATGTAGGGATTTAGGCCCAGCTTAGTAAGTTTATCTGTGATTCCAGAGTGGGGGATGGTGTCAAAGGCCTTGGCAAGGTCCAGATAGGCTGTGTGGACTGCCTTACCCTCGTTCACAGCTCTGGAGACCGATTTGAAGAAGTCAATCTGATTCAGGAGACATGATCGGACCTGTGTATGCATTTATTTTACTTAATCATATGTAACATCATTTGTACTGCACATGATGTGTACACATTTATTCTGGTTAATCATATGTAGCACCATTTGTACGTCACGTGATGTGTGTGCATTTATTTTACTTAACCATGTGTAACACCATTTCTACTGCATGTGATGTGTGCATATTTATTCTGGTTAATCATATGTAGCATCATTTGTACTGCACATGTTGGGTATGCATTTATTTTACTTAATCATATGTAGCACCATTTGTACTGCACGTGATGTGTGCTCATTTATTCTGGTTAATCATATGTAGCACCATTTGCACTGCACGTGATGTATGTGCATTTTTTTTACTTAATCGTATGTAGCACCATTTGTACTGCACATGAGGTGTGTGCATTTATTTCACTTAATCATATGTAGCACCATTTCTACAGCATGTGAAGTGTACACATTTATTCTGATTAATCATATGTAGCACCATTTGTACTGCAAGTAATATGTGCATATTTATTCTGCTTAATCATATGTAACAACATTTGTACTCCACGTGATGTGTACACATTTATTCTGCTTAATCATATGTTGCACCATTTGTACTGCACGTGATATGTGCACATTTATTCTGCTTAATCATACGTAGCACCATTTGTACTGCACGTAATGTGTGCACATTTATTCTGGTTAATCAGATTTAGCATCATTTGTGCTGCACATAATGTGTGTGCATTTATTTTGAATCATATGTAGCACCATTTGTACTGCACGTGATGTGTACACATTTATTCTGCTTAATCATATGTAGCACCATTTGTACTGCATGTGATGTATAGACATTTATTCTGGATAATCATATCTAGCACCATTAGTAGTGCACGTGATATGTGTGCATTTATTTTAGCTAATGATATGTAGCACCATTTGTACTACACGTGATGTATGCACATTTATTCTGTTTAATCATATGTAGCACCATTTGTACTGCATGTTATATGTGCACATTTATTCTGGTTAATCATATGTAACATCATTTGTACTGCACGTGATGTGTGTGCATTTGTTTTACTTAATCATATGTAGCACCATTTGTACTGCACGTGATGTGTGCACATTTATTCTGTTTAATCATTTGTAGCACCATTTCTACTGTATGTGATGTGTATGCATTCATTCTGCTTAATCAGATGCAGCACCATTTGTACTGCATGTGATGTGTACACATTTATTCTGGTAAATCATACGTAACATGATTTATCCTGCATGTGATGTGTGTCCATTTATTTTACTTAATCATATGTAGCATCATTTGTACTGCACGTGATGTGTGCACATTTATTCTGGTTAATCATATCTAGACCCATTTGTACTGCATGTGATGTGTGTGCATTTATTTTGAATCATATGTAGCACCATTTGTACTGCACATGATCTGCACACATTTATTCTGGTTAATCATATGTAGCACCATTTGTACTGCACGTGATATGCACACATTTATTCTGGTTAATCATATGTAGCACCATTTGTACTGCACTTGATGTGTACACATTTATTCTGCTTAATCATATGTAGCAGCATTTGTACTGCACGTGATGTGTACACATTTATTTTGGATATTCATATGTAGCACCATTAGTAGTGCACATGATGTGTGTGCATTTATTTTACTTAATCATATGTAGCACCATTTGTACTGCACATGATGTATATGCATTTATTCTGGTTAATCATATGTAGCACTATTTCTACTGCACATGATGTGTGTGCATTTATTTTACTTAATGACATGAATCACCATTTGTACTACACGTGATGTGTGCACATTTATTCTGCTTAATCATATGTAGCACTGTTTCTGCATTAATTCTGCTAAATTATATGTAGCACCATTTGTACTGCATGTTACATGTGCACATTTATTCTGTTTAATCATATGTAGCACCATTTGTACTGCACGTGATGTGTGCACATTTATTCTGCTTAATCATATGTAACACCATTTCTACTGTACGTGATGTGTATGCATTTATTCTGCTTAATCATATGTAGCACCATTTGTATTGCATGTGATGTGTACACATTTATTCTGGTTAATCATATCTAGCACCATCTGTACTGCATGTGATGTATGTGCATTCATTTTACTTAATCATATGTAGCACCATTTGTACTGCACGTGATGTGTGCACATTTTTTCTGGTTAATCATATCTAGCACCGTTTGTACTGCATGTGATGTGTGTGCATTTATTTGCACTCCACGTGATGTGTAAACATTTATTCTGGTTAATCATATGTAGCACTATTTGTACTGTACGTGATACATGCACTTTTATTTTGGTTAATCATATGTAGCACCATTTGTACTGCACTTGATGTGTACACAGTTATTCTGCTTAATCATATGTAGCACCATTTGTACTGCACGTGATGTGTACACATTTATTCTGGTCAATCATATGTTTCGCCATTTGTACTGCACGTGTTGGGTGTGCATTTATTTTACTTAATCATATGTAGCACCATTTGTACATCACGTGATGTGCATGCATTTATTTTACTTAACCATGTGTAGCACCATTTGTACTGCATGTGATGTGTGCACATTTATTCTGGTTAATCATATGTAGCACCATTTGTACTGCACGTGTTGGGTGTGCATTTATTTTACTTAATCATATGTAGCACCATTTGTACTGCACGTGATGTGTGCACATTTATTCTGGTTAATCATATGTAGCACCATTTGTACTGCACATGATATGTGCACATTTATACTGGTTAATCATAAGTAGCACCATTTGTACTGCACGTGAGGTGTGTACATTTATTTTACTTAATCATATGTAGCACCATTTATACTGTATGGGATGTGTGCACATTTATTGTCCTTAATCATATGTAGCACGATTTGTACTGCACATGATATGTGTGCATTTATTTTGCTTAATCATATGTACCACCATTAGTAATGCACGTGATGTGTGCACATTTATTCTGCTTAATCATATGTAGCACCGTTTCTACTGTAAGTGATGTGTATGCATTTATTCTGCTTAATCAAATGTAGCACCATTTGTACTGCATGTGATATGTGCATATTTATTCTGCTTAATCATATGTGCCAATGGTTCTCCTGCATGTCTACTATACGTATTTGTTGTGTTTGTCTCTAAGTGGCCCCTATCATAAGTACCATGTAACTCTAAGGTCAATGCAAGTTGAAAACATACTTTCAGCATCTAGCGATCAGTTCTTTTTATTTTCTTATTTATGGGTTCAGCTATATGCATGCTTATATTAAAAAAATAGAGAGATGTTATACAGTAAATAAAAAGTAAAGAAAGAACAGAGTACTTACAATCAATTCTGGTGGAAATATTAACTCTTGAGTCGAATCCAGTGGCATAAACTCATTTGCTTTGAACAGTTCTGTGCAAGTCTATAAATACAGATTAAAGTATGTCAGAATTCTTATCTGCAATGTAAAGAGCATAAAATAGTATAAACGCATTTAATTTATCCAGAAAAATAATTCCCTTATGTATTCTGTACCAAGAATTTATTTACAATATCTATTCCATTTCTGTACATAATCAAATAATGCACAAATGGAAGCCATTGTCCTTTACCTCCTTTTAAATGATAAACCCTGTAAGTGTACAGTCATGACTGTCGAACTGAATATACTGTAGTTAATGCTGCTTTCCCAGCCTTGGTGTTTTAACGAAAGCTACTCTTTATCAGTGGCTACATGATCGTGGCTCAGAACATCATCACTGTAAGGTCGCTTGCTGTAATGGCTTTTAGAAAGCTGTGATCTGATTACACTTTATCTCTCCCTCTTTTCCGTGTTTGAGTTTTAACAGTTTGAATAATCTCAGAGCTGGTGTGTGTGTGTGTGTGTGTGTGTGTGTGTGTGTGTGTGTGTGTGTCTGTGTGTTTGTTTTATATATATATATATATATATATATATATATATATATATATATATATATATATATACATATATACACACCTCATTTTGGAGTATGGGACTTACCCCCCATGTCAAGTGAAACAGGAGAGCTTAACCTGTTCCAAAAAAAATGTATTGGGACTTGGAAATGCCAGTATATTGAGTAGCAACCTTCCTGGATTTAGATATGTGGGAGATATTGTGAGTTGTTTAAGTGAATCATTATCATTTATAGTAAACTAAAATAGCACACTGAACCCCAAAGATGCTCATGTGCAGTATATCCACAGCTGTAAATATGATCTTTCTGCCTTAATGAAACACTCCCGTGGGATGTTAACCAGATTAATATAGTAGTATAAATGCATAAGTAGGATGTAGCACATTAAACTTTTTATTAGCATGCTGCTTTCAACTGCAGAATTCCATCCTGACTACAATTCAACTGTTTTCTAAAGTGCTATAAAATTCTACAAAACCTCTGCTTATAAACTATAAGCCTTTACAATGCTGTTAAAGCAAATATTGTCTAGAGACCTTCTGTGCCAGAAATAACAAATTAAGGCATTACAATGTATCTTCCAAAGGGGAATGGTGTGACTTTCATATGAACATTTCTGTAAGGGGGCTTTAAAAGATATACAAAGAAAATTTTGACACAAACTACTTTGTCCTAGTATAATTTCCCTATGAGCATACTGACTGGTCTATGCAGGTTTGAGTGGAAGGCCAAAGGTGAGCAAGGGGCCGGCATTGATCAGCAGGGTGGACTGAGGGGTCAGTCAGGTTTAGCCTCTTTTTTTTTGTGAACCCTATAAAACAAGCTGTCTCTGCTTTGACCTGAAAACCAGAGAGGTAACAGAAGATTGCTGATTCCTTACAGTACATTGGTGATGCAAGGTCTAACTAATAGTTAATATTCTTGGAGGCCGGATTGTATGTGAAAGTTTGGAGTGTTAACATGGATCTGTATCAGAGATAATGGCTATATTTATTTTGAAAAATGTGATTTTAAAATTTATGATGTACCCTGGATATTCTGAAACAGATATAAGCATATGGTTAGGATGTTTATACAAAAAGCAAAACTGGGATAGACAAATTTGTGGGATAAGTTATATACGGCAAGATTTCTATAAAAAGGCTTTAACGTCACTACAAAGATGTGATCAATGATGTGCATACAAAAAACAGATGGTAGGAAAAAGGGGTTGAGTTAAAATTAAATATAAGGGGAAGAGTGGATGATAAAGAACATGGGTAAGGCACAAGTAACTGCATTGTGGGACTTTGAGGAAGAATACATTTACACCTTTGGTGCGTAGGAATTATGGGATAGAAGTAGTGGACTGGCTATCACTGTTTTGCAGGGAAATCCCTTGTCCTTCACCATCTCCACTTTTTTGACCTGTAATTGCCTTATATATTAAATTATATGCACATTCTCACACACTACGCACACACACATATAAATGTAGTTGTAAGCATCTAAATCCCTTAATATCAACAGTTAAAAATATCTCAACACTAAACACTGACAAAACTGAAGTTATAGCAGAAAAGTTGTACATGCCCTTTCCCCACTATTGTGTGACCTCGGAAATGGTATATACAATTAACACAGAGTGTGGGAAGTGCTTGATTGCTGGTTGTAAGCTTGTCTCTGGGTAAGTAATACATTAGAAAATGTCTGTATAATTCACTGATTGAAAGTATGTGACTCGGAATGTGGTCCTTTCTTTTTTTATATATAAACAGCATTATTAAATGACAGCTAAACAGTGACATAGATATACATGCATTAATTTAAAAGAAAACAAATCTCAGTGACATTTTTTCATGCACTATTCACATATCCTTTTTAACAATAATCATTCGCTCTGACATTACATACATTGTTCATTTCCTACCTTTCCTTTCCTTTCTTTTCCTTCCATCCCTGAAATTTTATTCCCCCTCCTGAACATTATTCTGCATGTAGTATTCCCACAGATTCCATTTAATTCTAATTGGCTCCTTCCTGTTTCTAAGGATCACACCTCCATTCTTTTATCTCTTTTATGATATTCAGTACTTTAATTATAGTTAGTTAAGCTACTGATTTCCATTTTCTAGTAATCACTTTTTTGGCAGCCAGTAGTATTATATGTAATAAGACTTACTAAGTTTAGACAATTCACAGCCCATGTACCAGCCCAAAAGAATAATTTTCTTAGTAACAACAATTTGCTCCCACAGCATTTCTGAATGTAGGGAATTTTTAAAATGTACACACTTGTTACTTCCCCATAGCACATATTCCCAATTACCGCTCTCTTTCCCATCACACAACCATAAATCAATCCATCCTCAACCCCTTTTCCCATTTTACACAAGGAGTCGGGGTATCACTTCAGTGACAATCATCTCGAACCAAGGTTTACACCACCGGTAGTCTAGCCCTGCCTTGGTAGTTCATTCGTACCACTCACTCACACACACTCTCACCTATGGTCAATTTAAAGTGTTTAATCCACCTACTGCATGTATTTGGAATGTGGGAGGAAACCAGAGCACCCAGAGCAAACCCATGTGACCACAGGGAGGACATGTAGACTCCGTGCAGAAGGGACTAACTGCTGCACCACTGTGGCCACCCATTTCCCATCACACAACCAACAGTTACTATCTACCTAAGAATAAAATCTCTTAGATCTGCTACAGGTATCTATCTATGCAAACAATTCCATGCAAAAACCCTACACCTTCTGTATCTTCTTGAATGCTTGAGAGTCATACAGATGTCTTCCCAAAGTTCCTGGTAAAGTTTATTTCCAGTCACTCAAACTTTTCCTCTGATTGATTCTTATAGTTATTTATTTATTTACATTTGATAACCAGGTATTGTCTGACTGGGTCAGAAGCCAGTTTTCAGAGAAGACCCGGGGAGAAAAGCTCCAAGGAAGATTACATAATTATACATTTGTACATATGACAATTACAATAGGAGTTCAAAAGCAAGTTCCTTGACATTGTATCTAAAAGCATATAACAATGGTAGTACAATAAGCTTATATTCATACAGACAAAACAAAAATATATATTTGTTTTTTTTTCAGGATAAAAATATCACAAACTGAAGCTAAGAAGGCTCAATTGCCAAGAAATATTGACAATGGGTGGTAGAGAGAAGGAAGTTAAACAGTAAGGGGTTAAATTAGCCTGGTGGAGAACATGAGCAAAGCCTATGTTTGGTGAAATATTCCTTTAGGGACTGTTTAAATGAATGTGCATCATTGATGGACAGAATATGCTGAGGTAAAGAATTCCAGTGTTTGGCAATGATATGTGAGTATAAGGAGACGCCATGAGAGTTTTGGGTTTTGTTAACCTTCAACAATACTTTATCAGCAGACCAAAGAGATTTTAGGTTTGTGTAGGGTTGGACAAGGTCAGATAGAGCTGGGCAGTTGTCAGGTTTATATAAGACTGTATGAGTAGTTAGTAGCTGAGTCAGAGTAAGCAGGCAAGGGAGCTCTAACCAGTTCAGATGGAGAAGGGCAGTGCAATGGTGAGATCTTTGAGACTGATTAGTGGCAAATTTGGCTATTTTGTTATAGCAAGATTCAAGGCTATTCCATTCAGATTTGTGAAGAATGGCAAATATTTGTGAACAGTAAAGCAGGGAAGATAAAAGATGGGTTCTGGCTGTTGCGTGTCTGGCATGGTCAGTAAGATACAATTTAGCCCTATAGAAAAAACCCAGTTTGACATGAACCTTTTTAATTGTTAGTGCAAGTTGTTTGTTAAACTTTAGTCCACTATCAATTGTGAATCCAAAAAGTTTTTTATGTTCAAGGGGTTCTATTTTTGTGCTATTGGAGGAGGAAATAGAGATAGGTGGTTGCTTGGTTGTTGTTGAGGTATTATAGAAGACCATAAGCTTGGTTTTATTGGGGTTAAGTATAAGTTGATGGGCTGTTAAGTAGTTTTCAATACTGTGAAGGGCTGTCTGACTTTTTTCTTGAGTTCCTTGATAGAGGGGCAGAGCAGATTAGGGAAGCATCGTCAGCATGTTGTTTGACTGAGGCTGGGTTTGCTGAGGAATTTAGGTCATTGGAAAAAATTGGGAATAGAAGTGGGCCAAAGATATATCCTTGTGGGACTCCTACACATATAGGGAGTTGGGGAGAGTTTATTGTCCCGTAAAGTGGATGGTTTCCTATCTGACAGGTGGCTATGTCCAGAGGAGTGGTACGTACTGTTCAAAGATAGAATGGTTAATGAGAATAGATATAGGGTAAGTGATGGAAGTAGCAGCTAGCTGTAAAAAGACACCAGGTAGATGGTCTGCAACTAGTTTGCAAGGTTTTAGTTTAGAAAGGAGATTTTTAACATAACTTGTTTGGATATGTTTAAGATAGAGGAGAGTAGAATAGAAAGGCATATTAGGGGTTCTGTTTAGTAGAGAGGTTACTGGGTTAATAAAATGGGAGTTAAACTGAGTGGCTATGCGATCATTTGGGTTAGTCAGAGTTGGGGCTGGGGTAGTAATCATGTAATATTTTATATGCTCTACTAATTATGTTTTTTAACAGCTGCTTCTGTTCTAGACTCTGCTAAAAACTCTACCATAGCTGGTCATTCACTCAGCACTCTTCTATCACTTACTCTTTGCCTGTTTTCTGTTAACAGTCCCTGGTCTTATCGTGTGTGTGTGTGTGTGTGTGTGTGTGTGTGTGTGTGTGTGTGTGTGTGTGTGTGTGTGTGTGTGTGTGTGTGCTTGTGTTTGTGTTGTAGATCCAAAGAGTGAAGCTTGTATGTATGTGAATATGAGATCAGTGGGTCTATGAGTATGTTAGTATGTTATGTGCGAGATATTAGCAGAGAAAATTATTATGTGTGTATATACACAAATTCAACGTTGGTGGAAGAAAACACAAAAAAGCGAAATAACTTAAGAACTGATGGACTCACAGATAAAACAGAGGGTGATAATGCAGTGAACTTTTTATATGAGAGGTTGCCAAAAATATTAAACTTACAAGAAGGGCATTCAGATGGAACTAACAGAGCCCACAAATCTTTGGCTAAAATGCCTGCAACTCCAGCAGTCCCTCCAAGGATTATTACTGTTAAGTTTATTCTTCAACAGACAAAAAAATGCATTCTAAGAGCAGGCTGGTTCAAATCCCTATAAACATAGACAACTACATTATAAGAATTTAGAATTATTTTTCTATAAGGGCTTTTGAAAAGAAAATCTTACTGATCTTTGTTTAAAGCCCTATAATAGAATAGCATAACATATTCTATATCCATCCAGAAGAAAATTGTTTCTTCCAAATGATACATAATTATCCAATACTAATGAAAAACTGTTTCATTCATCAAGTAATATAATATTGTCACTGCTGCAGAAGAAATAGGCTGGAGTTATGCAACTCTAGGACAAGAGGACACAGATACCTGGACTCAGACACATGCAGGAACTGGAATACCCACAGAGGTACCTTACTTAAAGGATTCAAGGCCTAAACAACAAGTCTGACAATGACCAACTCAAAGCTCTGTCACTTTGCTCGCTAGCCTATAGACTGCTAAGAAGTGACTTCTGTCTGGCATACAAAGCATAATCCCACCCAATACTGATGGATTTACTGCCTGTCAGCAAGTAAAATGTCATAAAAAATACTGAGTCTAGGGATCTAAACCTTTTCTGCAACATGAAACATAATGGTTTGTAGGGACAGGTGTATCTCGCAGAGGGCGCTGTTGCTATGGAACAGACTCCCCATCCACATAAAACAAACTTTATCCCTGTCCATATTCAAGCACAATTTGGATCTTTGGATGGGAAACAAAAAAAGTTACCCCAGGATTACTCCCTGTACTACTAATGGACAGAGGCAGCTTCTAAATGCTTTATCCATTGCATGGATCCCCTCACATTATCTGTGGTATGATCCTATTATTCTTATTACAGGTAATATATAATTAGCAGGCATGGGCTGGGTAAGGCCAATCTCTAACAACCAAATGGGATAGGTACATTTGAGCACAAAAAGGAAAACTGGCTAGGCTTAAAATGGCCCACAACGGCAGCTAGCCTAGTCCTTACCTATGATCCTGTGAAAAAGTGCTGCTTCTGCAAAAAAACTAGAGAAAATAAATGAATACAAAAATATGTCTGGTGTAGTGGACTCAACCTGGATGAAGAAAACTTTCATGAATAGTGAAATGACAGTTATGGCACTGCAATAAAAGTAAAAAGAGAGAGCTAATAATTAATAATTCTGATGAAAGCATATTTTAGTAGAATTCTAAGCAGATTACAGTTTAAATACATTTGAACAAAGATAAACCTAGTCCATTCATTAGTTCTAAAATTGCAATGTGTTTAACTTAAAACCCAATTTTATATAATACTGGTTTAAATGCACTCAGGATTTCAGTGCAGACACAACTAAAAAAATGTAATTAGCATAGTTTAATAAAAAAAATGGACATTTACTTTCTTTTTGACATTTTTGCATAATGCTGCTAGTTTTACCAGTTAGAAGCCGTAGGCTTTATGAGATATATATATATATATATATATATATATATTTTTTTTTTTTTTACTTTAAAATGTTTGATGCAATTTTAAGGTCTATGGGTGCTTTGGTGGGATACAGGGATAAAGCCCTAACTAGCCCAGACAACTTGGGATCAGTTAGTGGCTGGGTGACTGATGAAGTAACAAGGAAGGGGTGGGAGGGCACTTGTTGATACACTGCCTAATTGGAGGCATGGTCCAAAGAGGGGAGTTGCCCTTGGATGCAGTCAATAAGCATGGAGGGGGGGGGCAGGGAAAGGCAGTGAGCAGTACATAAAACAAAATAACTTGAAAAAAAGATTTTGAGGTTTGTGAGACACTCTCCCATCACAACCTGCACATGGAAATGTAAACATTGTGGTATTCAAGAAGCACCCATACACAGTGCTGCATAGTCTTCCAACAAGAAGATGTGGGGGAGCTGGGGGAATACATGTGGGCACTAGCATTACTTTGGGTAAGGAGGGATACACTGGGCACCAGGGAAGAGTGCCATAAGTTAAAAACAGCAGAATACAGATGGGTGAACACCAGATACTTTCTTAAATACTGCAATGGCACCAACCTCAGTTGGGGGGTCCAGTAGACCACCAGGGAATACACTGCCATAATGCAATCAACATTACCACAGAGATCGAAGGTGGCGGGACCACTAGACACCAGGAATACATAACTAAAGTATGTAATGGTACCAACATTCATAAGTGGATTAGCAGAGCAGGGAGATACACTAGGCCACCAGAGATGACTTTTCTAAAGTGCCATAACAGCACTAAATTGTCATGGGGTGGATAGGACCACTGGAGGCTAGGGACAGGTACAGGGGCTGTAGTTTGCATATGTGTGTGTGTGTGTGTGTGTGTGTGTGTGTGTGTGTGTGTGTGTGTGTGTGTGTGTGTGTATACACATGCTCGTGTGTGTGTAAGAGTGACTGGAGGGGGGATTCACTGCCTATATGAGCAGCATGTTAGCACCCTAAACTGCAGACTGGATATGTTCTGTACATTGCTGTCATGCAGTGCTTGCCCACCTGCAAAACTCTGAAAAATGTGACATAATCTCACCACATAAAAATTCATTGAAAAGTCTGACAAAATCAAACCACATTTTTTTAATGTTTTTGCACTGCTGCCTGCTAATTATATATACCAACTCTGAGTTTGAACGTCATTGAGGAATGTGTATAAACTCTCCCCAGTATAACTTCAAATTTGTCAGTGTTTTGTGTTTACATATTTTTTTAGTTTAGATGATCTTTTTACAATTAGATATGCTTCTGTTAATCATTTTATTATCAATATTATGTTTAGATCATTTCAGGTACACCTAAATATATATATATATATATATATATATATATATATATATATATATATATATATATATATATATATATATATATATATATATATATATGCATATCTATATATATGGGTCTAGTTCAAAACATCGAAAGCCCACAATATCGAAGACCAAATTGTCAAGATGAAAGCATCATAACCTCACTTCATCGAATCACCGGATCTTGAATCCATTCCCAGAGTAAGTAGCCACTCATACTGCAACTAATGAAAACAAAACCGTACCATCCTCACCCATGCAGGTGGGGAGCTATGCCCCCCACATCCCCCTAACTAAATATACCAACTCAAAGATCACACCACAGCTGGGAAAAGGGCAAAATTCACCTTGTTGGCCAACAGGTTACTTACTGTGAAAATGAGTCGATGATCCAGTCATTGAGGTTTCAATGCTTTTGTCTCGATGATTTGGTCTTCGATAGTGCAGGTTTTCAATGTTTTCAGGTAGACCTATATATATATATATATATATATATATATATATATATATATATATATATATATATATATGGATGTACTTTCTTTACACAAAAGTAAATTTTAAAGAATTGTAGTTACCCAAGCTGAATCCACCAAAGCTCCAGTTCACCGAACGAACGGACTGCCAAATTCTTTTCCCTGTGAAAGGAACAACTAGGCCACCATGGTGAGCTGTGCCCTCTCTTCCATGTAGTGCTATCTTGAAGTTGGTATATTTAAGTGGGGGGTGTGTGGGGTGGAAGGTGTGAAGCCTCCCACTTTAGTCGAATTACTTTTCCTCCATTTCATTTGGTTACCATGATGGCCAAGTGGTTCCTTTCACATGGTTACAATATTACTCCAATTACTTCATTAGTAAAACTGATATTAAAGAAATAAACTATTTAGTAATTTTCTCTGATTCCAAAAAAGCTAGAATTACTTTTTGATATCACCGTAGATCTTGGTAAACTGGAGGAATAGGTTTCATACACAGAACTCTATACTATAGAATTGAATCCCAAAATCACAGTAAACTGGTTAGATATCACTTATACTACAAAGTGAAAACAATATACAAAGTACTAAGCAAGGCAGAAACTTTTTTATGCTTTAAGCATAATAAACAATAAAATATTATGTGTGGTAAGCAACTATGTGCATTTGGATTTATATACTCCAATTACATCTAACTATATAAATGTCCTCCCCGCAGTTGGGTAGCGTTCGAAAGACATGCGTGATGGGCGTGCCTTTGTTGAAGGTTGGGCGTCGGGCTGGCACATCGGCATCTGTAAAAATCTACTGCCAATCATTAGCAGACCGGAGTTTCGTTGTGGTTACCCCTAACCGGGAAAAGCTGAAAGAAGAAAGAACATCTAACTATATAAATGGCATTTTAAAAACTATATTTAATCATACAAATGTCATTTTGAATTACATTTAAAAACTCACACATAAATATCTCATCTGAAAAGTGGATCTTTTTCATTTGTTCCTATTTTTATCAAAGTAAGCCTAACAGAAGGCTTTAATTCAGTGAAAAAATTATCACTGGATGAAAATGTTTTGTCCTTTTAGCTTAATTACCTTAAGCATTCTAGAATTCTTTCAGTATAAATATTACTTAATAAAGTCATTATTGAATCAAATGATTTCTTACTAATACAGAGTATTAGGCGATTTGCATCTTCAGATATATAAAATATAAATGAGTTAGAACTACAGATTTATCCAAAGTTATTAGAATGTATAAAACCCACATTATTAAATGAAATAAATGTCTTTATAAATAACTGTACTTCAGTTTTACTGAAGCTACAGAATCCACTTTTTTATCACCTGACTTATTTGTCATTTTTTTTAAATGCTTTAAAACGTTAGTTGTCCATTTTTCATTATTCTGATGAAGTCTAAGTTTACTGGTAGATGAAAACACTAAAATATGTTTTTCTTTTGGTTAACAGTGGATTTGATTTTGTTCCAACCCAAATTATACAATATTATAAGAAGAAGCTTTTTTCAGATATATACACTTTCTATAACCATTAATATGTCTAGTGAAGTCAAGGCTCTACAATTTGCACACAGGATTTTTTGTCTATTAAAATATATGTGAATTGTACAAAATGTTACATTAACAGATATTTCTGGAAATTTACTGCAACAGTTGATGTACTACTTACATATCAACACCATATGCCTTGTTTAAAAGTGTTGCTTAAAAGCCACTGCACTTGGGTCCAGTACATCTACAGTCTGTACAAAGTACACATTAGAATATTTTTATGTTTCATTTTGAGTGTTTTTCTGCTACAACTTCTCAGCATTTAAAGATAAAGTTCTAATAATCCAATGTTGTTGCTTAGAGACAGAATGCTTTACATACACCTCACATTTTATAATCAAAATATACACTGATCACTTATTTTTGTAATTCTTGACAAAACACAGCACGTCCTGTACAAAAAAATGTGTATCCTAAAATGAGATTGCAAGAGTATTGTATAATTTAGCATTGGAAATATAATAATGAAGCCAGAATATGATTATAAATTATAAAAATGTTCAACTTACACCTTCAATGATCTGATCAGAAGACAAACTAGAATTATTGCCTTTATTCATACAACAGTCTCCATCTTTTTTCAGACAACAAGAGTCCTATAAAATATAAAAAAGTCATTTCATTATATATCAGTGTTCAGATATATATAGAATGCATAAATGGTTTGTTATGAAAGTGTCTAAAAGGACTTATATTAGCAAACAAAAGTATATACTAACCGAGTCAATATTATCTATTTTTAATTGATCGATTTCTGTGAAATAGTGAAGGCAGACAGAAAGTAAGCTTGCTGAAAAATCATTTCATTGCCTGGACTATACCATCAGTACCACTGTGTCAGAGTCATACTAGCAAATTCCTAAACAATCTTCTGTAGAATTGCATGCTCTACAAAGCTTTTCTCATCTTTAAATGTGCATATGAAGTGCAAGTAAACATTATTGTAGGGTAGCAGATGGCATCTTACTCAATGCTAAATGAGACATGTTTTGTGGCTATAATCTCAATAATCCTCATATGACATCACATATATCAGCCAATCAGAATGTGAAGTTGTGGCCTTTTAATTAAAGCTCAGAGCATACCTTAGTATATGCACCTGATATTTTGGAATCACAAAGTCATTGTTCATAGCATATTATCAGCTGAGGAGTTTCAAATGTTTTGTAGCTTGGACACTTATACATGATACATGATGCAATCACAAAGGAAGCCATTCAGAAATGAAGGGGATATCAAAGAGTATCCTCCTTCAAGCCCTGTTGTCTGACATGAGATATGTTAACAAAAACTATTAGCAGAGTAAACAAGCCTCAAGCCTCACTCTGGGATTCACTAGCTCCCCCTCACCAGTTGCTGAGTATGAGGATAGCACAAAGTGCTAGAGTGTAACCAACTGTTTAATGTAAGAATGATTTCTATTATTACCTCTAGATCAGGAATAATACCATATGCAGTGACCTGGAGGTGACCAGCAGACAGTGTACACTGTACAAATAAAAGTTTGTCCCTGAGAGCAAATAAGCTCTAACATTCTATGCAGCAAATTTCACTGAGATTCTAGAGCTTTTCAAACAACTGCACTCTTCTAACAGGTAATCGAAGAACATCTTTTTGCACAAGTATGTTACTGTATGAGTATATAAGTGGCTATCAAACAAAGAAGAATGGTTGTGCAAACTGTGGTTTTAGCTTTCCAAGGCCAGGTGACCAAAATTACCATGAAAGGAGAATTTTCTGCTACTATAAGAAGAACTATATAACAACAAGGAATTCAATCAGCTTTTATGTTCTCAGCTATATTACATATAAAGCTAACTGACTTCTAGGAGACATTATGATAATACTGTCAAACCAAGAATACTTACAGGTCATGCTTTCTTTTTGTTTACAGTTAACCAGCAAGCATTTAAAAGGGACAATTATATCCGAAATAGCAATGCAAGATCTAAGGAAATTTCACAGAATATTAGAAAAAATGCTTGAATCTTGGTAGACAAATCAGTATCAGTTGCTATATATATATATATATATATATATATATATATATATATATATATATATATATATAAAAGCTCTAGAATCTGCAGTTAAATTTGCTGCATAGAATGTTAGAGCTTATTTGCTCTCAGGGACAAACTTTTTTTGTACAGTGTACACTGTCTTCTGGAAATGGTTAGTGTTCAAGAAATAAGTGTGTGTGTGTGATTGTGTATACACACACACACACACACACACACACACACACACACACACACACACACACACACACACACACACACACACACACACACACACACACACACACACACACACTAGCCATCTTGCAAAATTTTGCATAGATGGAACAGTGAAAAATGAAACAGTTCAATCTTTTAATGGGACTACTGCAATTGCATGAAACAATTAATTTCATAAATAATGAATAATATGTTTGCCTATAATCAAAAATCCAATCAAAAGCTAAAGAACTATTAAGAGAACCACAAAGGAATTCCAGTGGTCTGTTTAGACAAACCACACAACTAAAATATTTCAGAATATTCAACTATTTTCTCATATCTTGTCTAAAGAAAAAAATAGGAACATCATAGGTTAGTACAAAGCTAACTGCCCTTGCGAGCCATTTTAAGCCTAGACAATTATCCCTTGTGAGACTCAAACCCTGCACCTTGTGTTTGTAAAGCAAGCAACTTGACTATTAGGCCACCCTCCCAACCCATTAGAAACATTTCACATTAGGGAGGCATCTGAAGTGCTCCCGACAATATTACAGACATATTCACATATTTACAGACATACTCTTTATCATGACCATGCAGATTATAATGATAAGGAAAATAGAATTTCCTTAATAAATATTCTCTCCAGCAGAATTTTAGGATTTTCAGTTGGACATAAGCAAAATCATGAACACAAAACCCCATGAGTGGATCTATCTTCCAAAGAAATCATGTTAATACTTTAATGGTTTCTTAGCTCCACTGCTGTTAAAACTGTATTAGTACAAAATAATTATTGACTGGGAGGATCATACATTTTTCAGTCTAGTAAAAATAATATTAATGCCAAAATCTGATAACAATCTGACTACAAAATAAGAGTATTACTCAGTTGTCCTCTTAAATAGAGATTATAAACTATGCCTGAAATTTCACATAGAGCAAAACATTTATCCTTGAGCATACTGGGTAACTCAGAATATGGTCAGAATATGGAATGGGTAAATAATCCTCATAACATCTGTTGGCCTAATTTTAGTAGAGTAAATCATGGTAAAATACAGAGAAAGCCTGTATTGAAATACAGCCACTGTAGACAAAAGTAATGGATCTTTTAATGATATCGCAGGATTAAAACTCATAACTGCTTATGAAGTTTGCATGTTAAGGAAAATTGGCATGATAGATAACCACCTTAGGAAAGTTTTAATTTTTGCTACTTTTATAACAAAGAGCTTACTACTGCACTTTCAGATCACAGAATTCATCATTCTCCTGATGACCATTGATAAGGGTTATTAATAGAATCAATGTATTTTCAGAAGCTTATTTAATAGTAAGAGAAGCAGGATGGATTTAACCAGGAGGTTTAGTAAATATATTACTAGTAATATTTAAGATACTGTAATTTGTCAAGTTGTTCTTTTTTTTAAACCACTACTAGTTATTGTCGATTGAACATATTTCTTTACAAATAAAAACTGTTCACTGTACCAAGTCCACTTACATGTCTTTATGTGTCATATCTAAGTGCCTGGCCAAGATCACAGGTATCTATATGTAATGGGCATTGCTATAATCCAGCCATTATAAAACTAAAGCATGCATGATCTTATCCAGATCTTCAAGTGGTAACAGGTAGTGGCCTAATGGTTAAGGTGTTTGCCTTACAAACACAAGGTGCAGGGTTTGAATCTCACAAGGGATAATTGGCTAGGCTTAAAATGGCTCACAAGGGCAGTTAGCTTAGTACTAATCTATATCTAATCTATCTATATAGGTGCTTTATTTAGGCAATGATCCTCAGATGATATTCAGAATATATACAAGAGTCATGAAAAACAGATGATTACGAAAGGTCACGACCAGCCTACATAAGATTGCTAAATAACTGCTTGTATGGTCAGGTTTATCGTCATATAATGTAAATTCTTTCTTGACAAGAGCTCATCTAGTTGGAATTCATTTTTAAAACTTAGAAAACTTAACATTACTCCCTCTCATTTAAACTAGTCATAGTTAATGTCAGCAGGAACTTCCATCAGAAATTTTACTTATACCATTGATTCAGCTTATCAGATAATATGATAACATATAAAGGACATACTTTTGCAGTACAATGTTTCTACTATAATCCACATACCCTGTTTACTTTTTTCCAAACCACAGGAATATGTGATTCACTGCACTTCTGCATTACAAAAAATATAGTATTTTTGCACCATGGCTGCATTTCTTTATAACCTATAAACGTTAGCTGTTTGAAATTAATAGTGAAAAAATGCAGAGAACAATCGATATTACTAATAGTAAAACAGTCAGAGCATATTAAACAATCAGAAATAACACTTATTAAAGGTTGAAATGAAAAATACATATTTTATTTTGCAAAAGCAATAAAATATTCAAAATACTGGTTACTCTATGAGTCCTTTTGTGCAGACCTAAATGTGTTTATTTTGAATTTTAATTGTCATTACACATTAGGCTGTAGTAAACTAAAAAAAAGACATAATCCTTTTCTGTCTTATTGTTCATAACAATATTATATTGGAAGAGAGATGTAAATAATGACCACTCATATTCTGAAATATCAGATAAGATGAAGACAATGAAATGAGCAATACAATATGAGAGTCAAGACTATAACCTTTTAAAAGCAAAACAGTGCCAGATGATATTCTTTCTGCTCTCATTTCTAGCATAAAGATCTGTTTTTACTTACCTTGCAGAAGGTTTTGTAACCTGCTATTATTGGTCTATATCCAGTACATCGACACAAGTTTCCTAGATTACAAAAGAAAAAAGATAAAGCTTTGTATTACACTGACAAACAGAACTTTGAATACATTCTAAAATACATGTCTGGTTATCAAAAAATGCCTTCAAATAGAACATCTTGAGTAAAATATCTTACCCAGTAAGCAGAGAATGAAATATTATCTGCTGTATTCATCAGACTATTAGTTATTACTCAATCTGATTTTATGTCATGGCACTCTTAAATCTGATATTGTTAGAACATATCATAGACCAATAATACTAACTGTGCCCACTGGTGTAGTGTCTTTTTCATGCTCTGATATAATCTAATATTTCTGTGTTTGCACAGTGGTGTGACACAGAAGCTATATAGTGTTCATATTATGATGTGACCCAGAGCTGTTCTTGTTCATACCATGGAACAACCAAATGCTGACAATACTCTCGCTCAAGTGACTCAGGTTTGTTATGATTTCACTCATACTGTGATGTGATCCAAGATTATCTTGTGTTTGTTTGTATTGTTATAAGACCTAAGGCTGTTGTCTTTGTTTATACAGTGGTATGACCCTGTTCTCTTTTGTACCTGTTTATATTGTGGTATTATTCCTAGCTTGTTACATATTTCTTCATTCTGTGTGTAATGACAACCACCTTTAACCATCATGTGGCCACTGTTATTAGAAAATCCTTTTATATAGATAGACTAATCACCATAGGGATATCTTCTAGATCCAAGGAAGTCAATGTCCATTTCTACTTCTTGCCTGTCTGACCAATAATAGAATATAATACCCATTTCAGTATATATTTGGCTAGATATATTACTCTGTACAAGAGATCATAGAGTTTTCTTACATAAGAAATCAAGGGAATGTCATTCTAGAGTTATCATGGCCACTTAAAAGTTCTCTCACTCTTTTCCAGTTCCATTGAACTACTTACTGAGAGAAGACCTCTGCCATGCCTGAAACACCTCAAAAGATCCGCTCCTAAGTGAACTTCTGTACATCCACAATGTTAAAGCCACCATAAACACCCATTCAAGGAACATAAACTACCAATGAAATATAACTAGGACCTGTTAGCAAGATGGATATCTATCACAGAAAATATCTCTTTATGCACAGATTCCACTTAGAGTTAAAGTAGAGTAGCTCCATGATCTCTTTGAAATGTAATCTAGATGATTTGATGTGCAATTGTAAGTACACTGTGCAATCATAAATACACTCCCAGCTTGGACCCAATAGCCCTTATAGAAAGGGGCCAAAACTAAGTCACAGTCTGGCATCAGTTCATGTCTTGGTATATTGGTGAGTTAATTTGCTAAACTACAAAAGATCCACTGATTCAGCAATCTAGTATGAATTATGAATCTGTGAATCTATGAACCCAAGGCTGGCTTCTGTTTGTTCACTCTGTAGTGTAATCCAACCTAAATCTTCACCAGCACATAAATATACAAGAAGGAGAGAGAGGTTCACTACACCATGCCCTCCCTACTTTGGAAACTGACTCCCACTGCAAACAAATGTGTGATGCTTTGTCTTTCCTCAAATGGAAACTGGACAATTGAATGGGTATTTAAAAATGCACCCCCTGGTTTTACTGCCCTTGCTCTTCTTGATTGGGGAGGTTCAGCCTGTGGGTGAATATTGGCAAAGTGTAAATGTTCTCAAGACTCAGTTGCCTTGTATTTCCTGTGAATAAGCAGATGAAAAGGCTATTTCATTGTTCACACTGTATTGTAGCTCAAGGTTGCCTTCTCTTTTTGTGTTCATATTGCTTCTGTTACAAAGATGCCTCCACAGGGACGGGAACAACTAAGCAATTCAGGATGCAGACCAGCAAATATTCAAGCAAGCTAGAATTTAAATGAATAAATCTTGAAAATAACAACCTTGTAGAATGAAGATGAAATCAAGTATACCTTCATTTTCTTCATCATTAACAACCTGTATTTGATGAAGTTCATACTTCATAGTACAATGGTGAATGCTACTTTTCCGCAATCATTTTTAAAATGCTATTGCAATGCATCACTGCTCCTTATTCATGAAGAGCAAAGCAAAATGCAACAGCTCTACTCTGTAAACTCTATTCCTACTTCCCACCTGTTTGATTCTAGCATACACAGAATAATATATACAGACTGCATTAGTTCTGTGCTATACAATGCAGTACAGAGAAGTGCTTCTCTAACAACCAAAGTCATATTGCTTCATGTTGTTAACACAGCAAAACATTCCTCATGATTATGTTGGTAAAGAAACTTATCAATCTCTCTTTTGTAATATATACAGCATATCTGTCTACTGAACAATACAATGCTGTTCCCTTGTACACCACTGTACATATCACAGCTGCAGAGTGTATTAGTTCTATGGAGCACAGCACAGTCAGAATATCACTTCCAAAACAACCAAGACTGCATTGCTGTATATTGCTTCCCCATCAAACAGAACATCAAGTGACATTTATAAATATTAAACAAACTGAAGTATTCCTCTTGCTTATGTGAGTACAATAAGTTTTCGACTTTCTGTCTGTTGACCAGAAAGTTGTGTTGCTCACTGTACAACAACATAGTGATGTTCCATTGTGTATCTTTTAGTTGTAAGCTGCTTTGGTTCTATGACACAGAACATTGTACAGGTCAGACAAAATAGCATTTTCTAAACATTTAACATCATGTTACTGTATGTTACCTGCTCATTACTCAATGCACTAATGATATTTCCATCCAGATAAAATAAAGCAAGATACTCCTCTTGTTTTTATGGGTAAAATAAGTTTTCCCTCAACATCTTTTCAACCTATGTTTTACTACTAACTGTTACATTATACAGTGCAAACAGCAATATTTAAAAAACAATAAAACATGAAATAGTTCTCTTGTTTCTAACACTTGACTCTCATGATAGGAAATTATGGAATAGTACAGGACAGTAAAGACCATGTGACTGAACATTCCATCCCACAGATTTTTTTACTAGTGCATTGATATGATAACAATACAACTCCTGCATGATATTTACACCCACCTCTTACCTGGACATAACAATAACAATTCTGAAACATTTAAGACCATATTGTTATATGTTGCTTCTCCATTACCGAGTACACCAAGTGACATTTGCAAAAATAAAATAAAGTCAGACATGCATCTATTTATCTTCCTTCTACCAATAACTTCTCACTGCTGAGCATCACAGAAAAGTCCATGTCAAACACTGAAGACCATTTTACTGAATGATGCTAACAATATTTGTTTAATTACTGCATTAATTTGGTACCATTAATACCACTTCTACATGCTATTTTATGTCCCTAATTGGCTAATGTCATCATTTGTCAAAGACTCATGACAATCTTGCTTTATTTTTCTTATGCCATTACATAAGTGATATTTAGAAACACATAAAACAAAACATTCCTCTTGTTTCTATCAGCACTTGTCATTACTGGGTTTCATAGAATGTTGCTTGTCAAACAATGAAATTTATGCTGCTGACAGCTGTTTTTCAATTATCTTTTTAATTGTGTTTTAACGCATACCAGCCTGTTGTGCTATGGCCCTTTAGCTGGGTTTTCCTGAATAATGTTTTTCAAATAGTCACAACCATGCTGCCACTTATTGCTCCACCATTACACAATACATCATGGGGTGTTCACAAGTATTTAAAATAAAAAAAAGAAGAGATGTTCAGGGATCTGACAGAGTAGATACAGTAATACTGGGAAAGGGTATATAGAATGCAATCTCATATGACATACACAAAGAGGTGTTTAATTTATAAGGGAGCAATGAGCTTGATACAAGGCTCAAATGATTTACTATGGAACAGAGATGTATTCTGCCCGTTTATAGGCCCAAATTCAGGAGCCGGAGAATGAACTTAAAAGAAATGGCTATAGTGGGACTAATATGAGAAGTGAGAACAATGTCCATAATCAAAAGAAAGAAATGGAACAGATGGACATTATTTCAGTGGGGAAGAGGAGCATCTTCCCATGTGCCAAGAGGGAGAGGAGGGTACAGCAAATGATAACTAGTATAAAGTACCAAAAACAGAAGATGGAATCTGACCTTGATGGTATTCTTGAAAGTTTTCAGGCACATTTTTGGGAGGTATTTTAGTTAGTTAGTTAGTTAGTTAGTTAGTTAGTTAGTTAGTTAGTTAGTTAGTTAGTTAGTTAGTTAGTTAGTTAGTTACTTTGTTTATTTTATTTTGTTAACCAGGTAGGTACACTGGTCTGCAAACGCTTTTTATGCAGAAAGTAAACCATATTTACTGGCATATTATAACTTTTTTAAATATGAAATCAAACAGTACAATGCTGTATAATATTTAACAAAACAGAAGTTAAACTATATACCACAAGAAACTAAGGCAGTGTACATCAAAGTAAGAAAAGAGAGTAGATATTAACAATTCATCAACTAGTGGCATGATGGATGGAGTATACTGATAGAACACAGTGATCTGTAGATGCTAATGATATACAGAAAGCACCAGCAAGTATTGGAATAGAGTAAGATATGATTTGTAAAAGGTAGAGCATAAAACCATTCAGACAGAAAGTAAAGTGATCATAATAAATTATAGCTACTGCTAAACCTGAAAGACTGATGACTTGATAATATGGAAAAGAACATAAAGAGGGAGTAACATGGACTGGAAATAGATATTAGCTATCATATGAAACAGTGGATCTTACAGAGATCAACCACTATCAGAAAGCATGTGCAAGCAGTGTCTTTCATGAGATGCTCTTTCAGTGACTTCTTGAATACAGTAAGTTGTTCGGTATTCTTTATATTCATCACATGCCTCAGCAAGGCTACAGAAGGCACACACCCAACTTCTATACACCATATTTTCCAAGCTAGATGATACAGCTTGACAGGCTTTTAAAAGGAAGATATCCATTATGAAGATTAAGAAGGCTATAGCTTCTCTGACCAGGTGTTCAGATCACATGGGTTAGCAGCCAAATTCTTATAAACACTGAAACCGTGACTAGTGCAAAAGCTTCAAGAACTCATAGCAGGCCAGGAATCAGCAGATCAAACCAAGGTGACTAGAACTATATTGGTTATTTCACTGAGGAAGGGAGGAAATGAAACACGTATCTAAATAAAAATAGACCCATTTCACAGACACCATCTATCCATCCATACTCAACCCCTTTTCTCATTTTGCACATGGGGTTGGGGTGTTAGTTCAGGAGTGACAATCTTCTTGAGCTAAGGTGTACACCATCGGGTGGCTAGCCGTGCAGTGATAGTTCACTCGCACCACTCACTCATACACACACACTCTCACCTACGGCCAATTTAGAGTGTCCAATCTACCTACTGCATGTCTTTGGAATGTGGGAAGAAACCCAAGCACACAGAAGAAACCCATATGATGGCAGGGAGGACATGCAGATTCCACACAGAAGGCACTCCAGATGAGAATTAAACCAAATAACCTCTTGCTGTGAGGTGACAACGCTAACTGCTGCACCACTGCAGACACCATTGGGTACAAAAATTCTAGCATAATATTGGGCCTGTATATGGAGACTTATCTCTCTACTCTTGTGCAGTCACTTCAACAAACTTTTGTTAAGTGCAGTGGGGAAAACTGGACCTAATAAGGCTATGGGCTAGGATATGTCATCTTGCCTCACTGAAGAAAAACTTATGGTGGCTTTTACATAATGTTTTTTAACAGCCTTTGATTCTATAGACTGGGAATTCTTGTAGGATGCTTTGCAAGTGTGTGTTTAGGATCAGGTGGAAATTTCTTGCATGACATCAAACCTTATACACCACACTTTTGCTCATGTTAATGTGATTTGTTACATCTTCCAACCCTAAACTCTAAGACAATGGAGGGAGGCAAGAGCATCACTTCTGCCTACCTGCTATTGTAAGGGCTGAGATACTATACCTTATCCTTCATGGTCAGTCTAATTAACTTTGAATTGAGAATGGGACCCACTCCCCATTAATGAGCTGGTGTGCAAATAGCTATATTGTATGGCTAAAAGATCCATGGGACAAATTGCCCTGCTGGAACAAATTGATTCTGTTTTGGGTATGAATGTCAGTTCAGCTTCCTATTGTAATCCCAAGGTTCACAAGTGCGAATTTCAGAATTATGAAAAATTAACTACAAAAATGCATGAAGACAGTAAATGTTGAACATCACTGATCTTTAAAGTTTTTTTTGTTTGTTTTTTTTTTGTTTTGTTTTTTTAAGAGTGAAAGCCCTAGTGTGGGAGGCCAATCTACCCACACTCACTGAACCTATATATACCAACTCTAAGAACACTATTCTTTAGAGAAATGTGAATATTCTGAGAAATGCCAGGCTCAGACTTTGTATATGTAAGTCAGTAAGTTTCATTGCTCCAGGACTCATAGTAACAAGTCTCAGAATGTCAGAGTTACTGGTATGGAGGAAGGCTGTACCATTCAACCTCAAATATACCCAATAGTTACACGAGTTGTAAAATTATGGATTAAACTGGTCAGCAATAAAAACAAATTAATAATAAACAAAACTGATCCCCTTCTGAGACTCAACTGAGCATCAAATGGAAAGTGGAAAACATGAAGCTGCCCTTCCTAGCTAGGGAAAAGGTGGTCAAAATGGTGTTATTGCTGAAATGTCCCTTTCTCCCCAGAAACCTCCTACATCTCCCACCGTGTAATTGGGTGAATACTTTACACAAACAGCTATTAGATTGCATTTTGTACTGAAAGAAATCTAGGCCCTCCCATCAGAAGATAACAAAGCTCATTTCCATTGAGGACTCTGAATACCAAACCTGTTTGTTTTATGGCCTGCCTGCCTATATTGGTATATTTGTTAGATATTGTCAGCTATCAAGACTAATTTGGCTGACCTCACCTCTCTGGATGACTGATATAGGCAGAACAAAATATGGCACCCTGATGATACTGAACATATAGCCTTGTCTATGATGGCCACGTTTGCAGGACATTGACCTGGTCTCAGACAGTATAAGGAGGAAATTAAAATAGCAACAAAAAATGGTAAGGTCACAAAGGCTAAATCTGTGAAGGAGATAGCAGAAAAGATCAAGAAGGGCTTTTTAAGTACACACCAAAGGAAGGAAAGCAGGGGCAGAACTGCCCACACTGAGTAAAGATGAAAGGACAATCAGGCAGGACTGGGCAAAAAACAGATATACTAAATGTATTTTTTGCTTCAGTCCTCACAAAGTAAAACAAGGTGATGGTGCAATGTTGGAAGGGAGGCAAGGCAGAATGAGAGAATTGAACAGACACTAGAAAAAAGGGAGAGGAAATTCAGAAGGAACTGTTTTCAGGAAGGATAAACACAAAGACCAGATGTGCTTCTTCCCACAAATCTGACCAGTGTGTTGTCAGCCCCCCTAAAATGAGCCTTCAGCAGGTCACATCTTAATGCAGAAGTATCAGACTACTGGAGAAAATGAATTGCGACAACAGTGTACAAGGGGGAGGAGAAGAAGTCCACCGAACTATAGGGCTGTTAGTGTAACAACAGTGTACAAGGGGGAGGAGAAGAAGTCCACCGAACTATAGGGCTGTTAGTGTAACAACAGTGTACAAGGGGGAGGAGAAGAAGTCCACCGAACTATAGGGCTGTTAGTGTAACAACAGTAGTGTACAAGGGGGAGGAGAAGAAGTCCACCGAACTATAGGGCTGTTAGTGTAACAACAGTAGTGTACAAGGGGGAGGAGAAGAAGTCCACCGAACTATAGGGCTGTTAGTGTAACAACAGTAGTGTACAAGGGGGAGGAGAAGAAGTCCACCGAACTATAGGGCTGTTAGTGTAACAACAGTAGTGTACAAGGGGGAGGAGAAGAAGTCCACCGAACTATAGGGCTGTTAGTGTAACAATAGTGGCAGGGAAATCAAGAAGGAAATCCTGAAAAAAAGGCTTTCAGGATTTTAAAGGACAACAATCAGAACAGGAACTAACATGGGTTCATGGCCAGATAGAGTTGTCAATCAAACTTGATATATTTTGATGGAGGATTTGACTGAGGAATACCAGTAGACTTCAGTAAGGCCTTTGATTCTGTCTCATGCTGGTGGCTAACAGGAGGACCAAGACTAAGGAATCTGATAGCCATGAGAACAGAGGGCAGTGGTGAGAGGGACACACTCACAAATTAAGAAAGTGACAACTGGAGTAACACAAGAACATGTCCTGGCTCCAGTGCACTTAAGTGGGTTTGTTGGCATACCTGAAAAAATGCAAAACAGAAACCAACTTCTTTACTGATGCAAAAGATGTGGTGAAGAAAACTCTAGAAAAGGATTTGGAAAGTTTGAACAAATGAGCAGAAAAGTTGCAGGTGAGGTCTGATACAAACATTAAGTACTACAGTTGGGCCAGAGCAACCATGGTATAAAGTATCAGCTGAGAGAAGTAGAACTGATTCCAACAGAGCAGGAAAAGAATGAGGGGTACTGAGCACACCTGGAATGAGCCAAGAAGAGCACAGTCAGAGGGCAATGGAAGCAGCAAACAAAATGTTTCAGTATATCCCAAGGGTATAGATTTCACATACAAAAAAGTAATACTTGTGCTGTACAGGGCCTTGGTCAGACCACACCCTGAGTACAGCATGGAGTTCTGGAGGCACAAGAGAAAAAGAAAATCAGGCTGCTGGAACAGATTTACAGGAAAGCTACCAGAAAGATATGTGGGATGGAGAGGAAGGAAAATGTCCTAGGATTAGAGGAGCTAGAGGCATATCTTGAAACCAGAAAAGATAGGGGCATAATATTAGCTCACAAGATAATATAAGGGAGATGTAAAGGGATCATCCTTCATCTAGAGCAGGATAGACACAGAGGGAAGGAGGAGGAAGAGGCACAGGTGTCAGACTGTAATTAACTATTACTATCCATTAATCTCCAAAAGTGCCTTTGGACAAAGGTTTGTGGACCTGTGGAATGAAATACAAGAAACAGCGGTGGAGCATGAAACCACGGAGGCATTCAAGAGGCAATTGGATGGGTGAAAAAAGGGTAAGAGATAAGGATGGAATGTATTTTAAGGCATTTAAAAGGACAGAATA
>NC_056739.1:1710013689-1710118689 GCF_019279795.1 Protopterus annectens | reverse complement strand
AATTTGAAATCTAACACTGAATTAATTATTAATTTTAATGTAAGCAAATGCTAAATAATAAAGATTACATATTATCTGAATAAGAAATGATAAGCAAGAGTAATTTTAATTTCTTGCTTTCTCTCTTTCTCTACATTTAAATAAATGAGTGACAGAGCATCGACAGACACATTTGCCACCAGTTAGTGTACTGAAAAACATACACTGACTCCTAATCCACTGAACCACTGTTACAACTAAAACAAGTGGCTTTGTAATATAAGTGTAATCACATTATATACGATAGAAGAAAATTATTTATTAATATCTCTGTGTGTGTGACTGTCAGTCTATACACTCATACACCCACACACACACACACACACACACACACACACACACACACACACACACACACACACACACACACACACACACACACACACACACACACACACACACACACACACACACACACACACACACACACGCATTTATCAAGTGCTTGACACAGAATTGGCCAACACATTCATCAACAGCAGCTAAATATACATTAACACCCAATCCACTGAAGCACTTGAAATAAGTGTTTTGCAGTGACTTTAAAAGACTAAGTCCAAGACTGCACCACAGTGAAGGTAAGGGAAAATCAACCTTACCACACAGTTCAACAATCATTCATCATGGCACCAGTCACAAAACTAACCTCAGGCACCCCTAAACATAAAAAAACACCATTTCCTAAATCCCCATAACAGTGCAAGTAAGAATTAAAATAAATTAAAGTTATATTAAAACCAGATGCTCAGCATCCCACACAGAAAACAGACAGAACTGAAATACAGAGCCAATCATTTATCTTAATGAAAGAGTTGCTCAATAAAATGTAACAATTACAGTTTCATTTGATGAAAGCATTACTTATATATTGGTGCATTGATGGTGTGTGTGTCTGAGGAACTCATTTATACAAATATATATATATATATATATATATATATATATATATATATATATATATATATAAATATATATGTGTGTGTGTGTGTGTGTGTGTGTGTGTGTGTGTGTGTGTGTGTGTGTGCATGTGTTTATATATGTGTGTGCGTGTGTGTGTGTGTGTGTGTGTGTGTGTGTGTGTCTGTGTGTGTTTGTGTTTGCATGTGTTTATATATGTGTGTGTGTGTGTGTGTGTGTGTGTGTGTGTGTGTGTGTGTGTGTGTGTGTGTGTGTGTGTGTCTACTACACATTAGTGCACACACAAACTCAACTGCCTAAATACTGACAGCATAGGGACAAATACATGAAAGTCGACACTACCCTACCCATGCACTGAAAAACAGCCTCGATGCATGCAATGTTTACATTAAAACAAAGTAAAACATTGTTTTTGCTTTTGCAGGGGTCAACCCTTCTTGGGGGAGCTGTCCCACACACACACACCCCCACTGACTGCAAATGCTAACTCAGACATTCCACAGTCTCCAGGGAAACAAAATATTCCCCTTCCCAGCCTTCCCAGGGATTGTTTATTTCACATGCCTGTTAAAGATCTGACTGGTTGACCATATCTATGTATGTCTGTGTAAATATATATATATATATATATATATATATATATATATATATATATATATATATATATATATATATATATATATATATATGTATATACACACACACATATACACATATAATGTAGATAGTCTATACATGGACCATAGCTCCAAAGGTGGTGGTGTCTCCATATTCATAAAGGATATGCACATCTCCAGACTAGTAGCCCAGCATAATGCATCTGAGATACTTCAGGTACAACTAACACTGGGTAAGATGGCAATCCAGGTCATAGCCTACTGTAGGTCCACAACTATGTCCCTAGACTCTCAATCCACATTCCTAAGCACCCTGGAATCTATCAAGGTCCAATCCAACACTGTCATACTAGGAGACTTCAACTACCCCTCCATCAACTGGGAAAACTATTCAAGCACCAATACGCTGGCCCAATGCTTCTTGAAATTCATCATTTCCAGTGCCCTGGACTGGCTCATTCTGACCCCCACTAGAGGAAGCAACATCCTTGACCTGCTTATTACTAACATGGGTGACCGTTGCTCTACAACAGTAGTCAATCCCTCCTTAGCCAGATCCAACCATAAATTAATCAGCATGGAAACCCACATCTCACTCACACCCTCCACAAAGGTAATCACCTTGAACAACTTCTCCATTGTTGACTTTGGGCTCCTAAAAACAGAGGTGGCTAACTTCACGGCACCCATACCAATGTAAAATAACTGCATGACTGCCAAATCATACACCAATGCACTGTACGAACATGTACATAAATGCATGGAACTAGCCATACCGAACAGAACCAAGACGCTCTCCTCCAAAAAAAAGGAAGCCAATCTGGTGGTCTCCTGCCATTAATAAACTCTACAACAGAAGGAAGACACTGTTGCAGAAAAAGGTGAAGTCCCAAGACTGGAAAAACTCCTTTATTAACCTCAACAAAAAATTGAGATCTCTCATCAAATCCTCTAAAGCCAGCTATGAAGGCAGAATTACGGCAAACACTAAAAACAATCACAGAGCCTTCTATAGTTATATCAAGAACCTCCACAGCAATACCCATATGTGCTCTGAGTTACTGCACAATGTTACCTCCTATACTGAGCCAACAGATATTGCCAACTTACTGGCCGACAGATTCAGTGGTAACTTTACCACTCTCCCCCCACCAAAGGACCAATCACAATACCGAAAGAATGCCAGGCACCCAGTATTACTGCAGCACAGGTTAAAGCTGCATTGTCAGTTTTGCTCTGAATTACTGCACAATGGTACCTCCTATACTGAGCTAACAGATATTGCCAACTTATTTATTTATTTTACATTTGTTGATCGGGCTAGTCTAACTGGATACATGTCCATTTTCAGTAGAGGCACGGGGAGAAAAGCTCCAGGAAAACATGCAGAAATTAAAAAAGTAACAAAAAAAAGTAGCCATTGTTTCAAAAATGAATTAAAAACTCAAAAATCTCAAAGATATTTTTTTTTCTCCAAAAGATGTGCATAATTATACTACTACTCAAAGTGGCAATAATATTTAAGTAACATAGATTTATATGCAGAACATAGTATATAGAGACATTGTAGGGAGGATTGTAGTGCATGTAGTCAGAAAAAGAGAGTTAGTCAGGGTTGGTACAGGAGCATAACCAGTGGTTATTGAGATATAGTTTTAGATTCCTTTTAAAAAGTGGGAGAGAGGTCTGAGATGTAGGGTCATGTGGTAGTTGATTCCATACTTTTCCAACAGAGTTAGAGAACAAGGAGTCGCCTGCAGAGTTTTTTGATTTGGTAGTATTAATCAACATTATGTTTGAGGAGCATAGAATCTTGAGGTTATTATATGGTATAATGAGGCTAGAGAGTACTGGAGCATTGCTGGGTTGATACAGGGTTTTATGGGCTATTGTAAGTTGGTGAAATCGAAGCTGGTTAAGAAATGCTAACCAGCCTAGTTGTTTTAGATTCATACAGTGGTGAGTTCTGAAAGGGGAGCTTGTAGCAAATCTAGCAATGTTATTATATGATATAGCTAGTTTGCTGAGGTTATTTTTAGAGAGGTTGGTGTATATGGGAGAAGCATAGAATAGGGTTGAGATTAAGTGGGTTCTGGCTATAGTGGTCCTAGCTACTGGTGTAAGAAAAGGTTCAATTCTGTAGAGGGATCCTAGTTTTCTGTTAACTGATTTTATTGTGGTATTTATGTGAGTATCAAAGTTTAGGTTATTGTCAATTGTAATTCCTAAGAGTTTGGTGGTAGGGTCAGGAAAAATAAGAGTACCATTGTTGGATGTGAGAGTGATATGTAGAGGGGTGGACTTTTGGGTAGATGTGAAGAGTAAAAGTTTAATTGTTTTGGGGTTGAGAAGGAGACAGCGGTTAGAGAACCATTGTTCTACAGTGTTGAAAGCTTTTTGTGTAAGAGGCTGAAGTTCGGCCTGGGATGTGGCTGAACAGATTATAGTAGAGTCATCTGCATATTGAATGCAGGTAGAGAGTGGAATGGCTAGATGAAAGTCATTGATATAATGGAAAACAGGAGTGGGCCTAGTATGGAGCCCTGTGGCACACCTAGTGAGATAGGAAGGTGATTCGATAGTTTATTTTGCCAGAGTACAGCCTGTTGTCTGTTTTCAAGGTAAGATGTGAACCAATTCATAGCTAGAGAGTCAAGTGAAAGGGACTTCAGTATGTGTAGAAGGAGTTGGTGATTAACCATGTCGAAGGCTTTAGATAAATCAACAAAGAATGCAGAAGAAAGAATATTATTGTTGCATTTTTTGTTGATACAGTTAGTGAAGGATAACAAGGCAGTGGTGGTGCTATGGAATGGTCGGAAACCATGTTGACAGTTAGCTAGTAGATTGTGATGGAGAAAGTGGTTAAGTAGTTGTTTGTGAGTACACTTCTCCATTATATTTGCAAGTGGGGAGAGTAGAACTATGGGACAAAAGTTGGAAAAGTCATTGGAGTTCCCGCCTTTATGTAGTGGGATGATATGAGAAAGTTTCCAGATAGATGGGATAGTACCTTCCTTTATGGTTCTATTTATCAGTATGAAGATAGGATAAGCAATAGCTTATGTCATTTTTGCAGGAATTCTGCTGGGAGTTTGTCAGCTGAGGGGGTGGTTGGTTTTAGCTTTTGGATTAGGGAGCAGATGTAGGATGTGGGTACTGGTTCTAAATGGAGTAATGGGGGGAGGGATGGTAGTGGGAGCAGGCAGATTAGAGGCGTCAGGGGTCAGATGGTTTGCAAGATTTTGGATAGTATCAGTGAAGAAAGAGTTGAAGGCATTGGCTGTTTGTATTGGATAGTCAGGGTTGGAGCCTAGAGGGTTAGGGGTGATAGTTTCACTTGGGTATAGAACTTTGTTAATACTAGTCCAAAATTTTTGTAGTACCTTGAGGGAGGATTGTTGTAGTTGGAGATAATAGTTCTTTTTATCGAGTAGGATGGCTTTTTTTGTAATATTTCTATGTTGTCTAAAGGTTTGGTGATCAGTAGTACTCTTTGTAGTATGCCATTTAGCCCAGGATTTGTTTCTGCAAAGGATTAGTTTTCTAGTATTATTTGAGAGCCAAGCGGCTGGTTTAGTTTTAATTCTAACAGAGCGTGTTGGGGCGTGATGGTCTAGGATTGTTATTAAAGTATTCAACTGCTTTATTTATAGGGAGAGTTTTTAGAGGTGCCCAATTGCATTGTTTAAGTTCTGTTTGAAACAGCTCGAGGTTAAAACGTCTTTTGATGCGGACTGTCCTGATAGTGCAAGGGATGGTTAGGCTACTTTTATGTCTGATAATATATATCAGTGAATGGTCACTTAGGTCATCTGGAAGGGTTCTTGTTGTATAAGTTTGATGTGGACTATTACTGAGTATCCAATCTAAGGTACTTTCTTTATTGTTACGTTTATTTATTCTGGTGGGGGAGTTTATAGCTTGCGAGAAACCATACAGGTTAATAAGGGTGGTGGGGTTAGTGCTGCTACATGAATTCCAATCAATATTAAAGTCTCCTAGGACTATGGTTTCTTGAGGGAGGTTAGTAAAAAGCCAGTTTAGAATGTATTCAAGTATGCTATTGTTATTTCCTGGGGGAAGATAGGAGCAGATGATGTTTATGGCTTTGTGTGTGTTAAGCTGGAGTTTAGAGATAGTTATTTTGGCACTATTATCTAATGGTAGGGTAAGATTTACAGTGCTAACTTGTAATTCTGCTTTGTAGAGAACTGCTACCCCTCCACCTTTTTTGATTGTGTGGTCAAGTTGAATGATGCTATAACCTGGGGAGGTGATTTCATTGTCTTTTATTGTGGGATTAAGCCATGTTTCTGATAAACAAAGAATGTCAAACTGGTGGACATCTATAAGGGCATGAACTTGAGCTATTTTATTGCAGAAACTACGTATATTTAGATGAGCTATAGAGAGTGAATTGGAGGGTTTGGTTGATGTTAGGGGGCTTGTTTTGTATAGGTTACAGTTTGTAGTGATATGGGTAGAGTTTGGTCCAGGGTTAGGATGAATGTCCCCATCTATTAAGGAGTGGAGGAATGTAAAGTGCTTAGATAGGAGAGGCTTACAATGGAAGTCAAACAATTTTTTATTCTTTAGGTTGCTATATTTGATGTGTACTAATCGGTGATATTTAGCTAGTAAGTAGCTGGGTTTGCAAGTGAAATTAATGAAGTTTGGAGATATGGCTAGTGTAGGTGTTAAAGTGTGTTTGGAAGGGAAGAGGAGGGTAGAGTAAAGGGGTTGTTCATAAGAGGTTAAGAGGTAGGATGCAGTTAGAACAGGTAGGAGAGAGATCACTATTAATAGTGGTAATTGGTATGGCATAATTGAGGAGAATTTAATATTTATAGAGAGGTGGGAATTTAAAGTTGAGATAGGATTTATAGGTAGGTTAGGACGTGTGGCAGTAGATGGTGTATATTGCCAAAGGGGATGAAAGATAAAGTATCAGTGGGTGTGTCTTAAGAGATAAAGACTGGGTTTGGTAAAGATACAGTTAGTATGATTGGAGTAGGTTTGTAGGGGGTGTGTTTATGGATGAATAAATGTAGGACCACTGGGGGTGGGAGGGAATTGGGGGTAGGGTAGGGGAGTGGAGTGAGCCCGTAGGGCGAACGGAGCAGGTAGAGACAAGAGAGTGGACTATCGAGGATGACAATCTATAGAGTGGGAGAATTCTGCAGGTAAGTCTGAAAGTAAGAGAATGTAGAAATAAGTTAAGAGGCTAGAAAGAAGAAAGTACACAAGTCAGAGAGTAAGAGTGTGGTTAAAGGTACCCTAGGACAAGGGTGGGAAAGGTAAAAGAATAAATATGTGAAAAGTATAAACTTGAAAACAGGGTTGGGGAGGTATAGTAAAGAAATAAGTGTAGGAATTGAGATAAAGAAAGCTTATGGTAAGACGCCACCAAGTGGCCAGTCACTTAATTGCAGCAAATGTTCACATACAAGAGTGGCAGGCTACAGGAGAGAGGGGGTTAGGCTACTTATTAAAAAATAGAGAGTAGGCTGGATAAAAGAGTTAGCTAAAAAGAACAGAAATAAGATAAATGGGGGGGGGGTTGTTGGCTGCTGGCTATCCTGAGTGGGAAGCTTGCCTAACGTAGCAGAGTCTTTAAACCTTAAATATTGGTACAAAGTTCTAGTAGCTGGATCAGCACATACTTTCACTATCTTAAAAAAGGTTGGTCTCTCAGGGAGCTGTTGGGTAAATTCCTAGTTTGGACTAGTTTTCAGAGGCTTCCAGGTGGGTGATTTCAGGTGTTTAAGTACAGGGATGTACTGGTTCACCAGGTGTTGGTCAAGCGCTCGAAACAGAGTGCACAGCAGCCAGGTAGAGAGTGGGAGAAGAAATCTCTTAGCCGACAGAATCAGTGGCAGCTTTACCCCTCTCTCCCTCCCTAAAAAAACAATCAGAATACTGGAAGAATGCCAGCCACCCAGCATTACTGCAGCACAGATTAAAGCTGCATGGTCCAAGGCCAATAATACAGCTTCCATGGGACCTGATAATATCCCTGGCTGTGTTTTACATGAACTACAAAGTGAACTGGCACCAGATCTGTGTGCCCTGTTCAGTCACTGCCTCACCTCAGGCTTTGTCCCTACCGACAGGAGCACTGCAACAGTCATCCCTCTCCATAAAGGGGGAGCAACTACAGACCCTGAGAATTATCGCCCCATTAGCCTGACAAGTCTGATATGTAAAGCTATGGAGCAAATCATCATGGACCTGATTAGCAAAGATATAGGAAATCTTCAAACTCTAGACCCCATGCAATTCAGCTTTGTGAAAGGGAGATCATGCCTGCTCAACCTGGTTGACTTCTTTGAGTCAGTCACCAGGGCTTTGGATGAAGGTAAGGCAGTGCATACACTCTACCTCGATCTGGCCAAGGCCTTTGATACCATTCCTCACTCTGGAAATATTGATAAACTCATCAAACTAGGAATTAACCCCTATATCAATAGGTGGGTTGAAAGATAGAACACACCATGTGAAGGTAGTAGACTCCAAGTCAGAGTGCAGACAAGTCACGAGTGGAGTTCCACAGGGATTGGTCCTGGGTCCTCTCCTGTTCAGCATCTACATCTCAGACGTCCAGGCCAACACAAAGGGGCTCTGGCTGACCAAGTACACAGATGAACGCAAGCTGGGAGCCATTATTAACTCCCCAAGTGATACAGACATCCTACAAAAAGGCCTCAGTGAGACCAGTGACTGGTGTCGAAACCATGGCCTTAAGCATAATGCCAAAAAATGTGTCGCCATCCCCTTTGGTAAAAACTCAGTTCCCATTAATTACTACATCGATGGGAGCTCACTGAACATTGAAGGTGTTATAAGAGATCTGGGGATACAGGCTGACAGCAACTTCTCCTTCAACCACCACATTGCCACTGTGGTCAGGAAGTCCTTCTATGTGGCTCATCTCATTACCAAGGGTTTTGCATCCAGGAAGAAAGAGGTCATCATCTCTCTCTACTCTTCCCTCATTAGACTAATCACTGAGTATAATGTCCCATTTGGCATGTACCTCACTAGACACCTGCAACAGCTGGAGAGGGCACAGAAGTATCTCACAAAGAGGATCTTAGGCATTAAACACACATCTTACACGGACAAACTCAAAAGACTCCAGTTATTCTCTCTCTCTCATATTGCCTACTTAGAGGCGATCTTTGCCTGACTTACCAAAGCCATGTCTGACCCAGCTCTGTTAGAAATGCTACATCTAAAGAAATCCCAATCTCTCCGCACCACACACTCCAGAGACCTCAACCTCATTACCACAATCAAGAGAACATGCTGGAGGGACAGGTTCATAACCCACACACTGCCCATGCTATGGAATAGACTTCCCATACATGTCAAGCCGAGCACCTCACTGGCCCTCTTCAAGAGAAATCTTGATGAGTGGATGGGAAATAGAAAGTTCACCCCAGGGATCACTCCAGTAGCTATACTTGATAGAGGCACTGGGAACTAACGTCAGGCGGCACAATGCCAGGGCACTTATATATGCTAGGCTTGTAAAGGCCCAAGGGCCATTAGCCTAGTACACACCTATGAACTTATATAGACACACACACACACACACACACACACACACACACACACACACACACACACACACACACACACGCACACACACACACATAATACAGATTTGTATTCATAAAACTGTGTGTGTTACATGTAATAGAAAGCAACAAAGTTTGAACTATACCTGGTAAATGCAACTCACAGACATTCCCACCGTACATATTATATAAGTGTATGGACACTGATCAATAACTTCTCAATAACTATATGTGAAAAGTAATCTACAAACTAATACTGTTTTTTATCACTAACAGTCTTATTTATTCTCCCAGTAAGAAAACATGACACTGAATCCATACTTAAGACATTAGAATATGCCACCATGATACTTCTATACAGACTTATATCATATTATTGAGTTTTCAGAAACTCAAAATCCCTACATTTGAGACTATGTGTCTGAGTTTTTGAAAACTCGAATGGGAAAACAAAATCTACTTTTATGCAGAGGTCAACCCCCCCCACACACACATCCCCATGTGGAGTGCTGCGCCCCACACATCCCTGAAAATTTTATATATATATATATATATATATATATATATATATATATATATATATATATATATATATATATATATATATATATATATATATGTATATATATATACACCAACTCCAAGATCACACTACAGTGGAAGAAAAGGTAAATTCTCCTAGTTCCACTATACCCCAATCTACACAGACATGCTTTAATAGGAAATGTACTCTTTTCCTCATTGCAGTGTGATCTTGGAGTTGGTGTGTGTGTGTGTGTGTGTGTGTGTGTGTGTGTGTGTGTGTGTGTGTGTGTGTGTGTGTGTATAAATATATATATATATATATATATATATATATATATATATATATATATATATATATATATATATATATATAAAATTTGCAGGGTGTGTGTGGGGAGCATTGGGGCTTGACCCCCTGTATAAACCTGCTGTTTTTTTTTTTTTTATTTGAGTTTTTGGAAACTCAAAAATATGGTCTCGACCACATGAATTTTGAGTTTCCAAAATCTCGATAATATGATATAAATCCATCTATACATATATTAAATATCAGAGTTTTTACCTATACTGAATCAAACCACAGATTTCTTCACAGCACAAATTAATAACAAATAATTTCTTGTAACTATTTGTCATGCCCATAATTTTCATTAACTACATAACTTTCCATTGTAGAACAGCAGCAAGCTGCAATATCTGATGTTTAAACTGTAGCGTGTTTACTGTACCTCTTGTTAGAAAATGTCTGTCCCTATTAACAAAATGTTCAAGCCAGCTGTTTGCCTTTTTCTAAGATAGCAGTGGTTTTACTTTGCTAACAAAGACTATTGATTTTTTGTTCTTTCCTGATACACAAATAATGATAAGCTGTACTGTGAAATCTGTTAAATACCCAAGGTTTTCCAATTAGTGCTGGCATGGGACTTTGATTGTTAAAATACAAACATTAAGTTAACAGTAAGCATTTCTTCACCCATCCAATGTGGTCCTATACTCGCACCTTCCAAGCGTAGTAATGCACCAGCACAAAATGGCTGCCATGCAATTTCATAACGTTCAAGTTCAGTATTGGCCCTTAACTACTGAAGAGCAAGATTTTCACATGTTTATAGTAAAGACTTTTCGCTAATCTGCATGCAGGTCAGGTATTTAACATCCAAAAAACTCTTTCAAATGTAATTATCCTGAATCTAATTTCAGATTACAAACCTTTGTGAAAAACAGAAGTAATATAAAAACAGAAGAATAAGATTTCTATACACACATGAATAGTCCTGAATTAAAATAAAACAAGTTATTGTTAAACTTGTACACTTTCTCTGAAGTTCAGAGATCATACTGAATCCTATCTCTAAAAGGAACACCATATATGAATGTAAATCTTTCATTCTATAGTCAAACTGTTTATGACAAAAAAGCATTTAAATTGCCACATATTTTGCCTTAGAATAATTTTCATATGTCATCTGCAATATCTGAAGAACAAATATCCGTAGCAGGTTATTGTCAGATCATTTATTTTATGTTAACTGGTTTCTTTTCTGAGCAGCAAAGACATCATACTGTCTTTTCTTAGCAGCTGCATCTGTTACAAAGGAATTATTTTTGCACAGGTTGGATATAGCATTTTCTTAACAGCAGCAGCCTCAAATAAAAATATCACACAGACTTCCGATAAAATATGTAGACTCATTGACATGCTCTTATTTAACAACTTCATTGTATGACAACTCAGAAAGCAAAACAGGTACCAGATAAACAAAGAGCTAAACTCTTACAAGGATTTCAACAACTTAAACTATTACAATCTTAAATATTTTCAGTACTAGCTGCTAAATTCAGTTAAAAAATCCTCTCATATTACCTTAAAAGATAATTTCTGACAGCATCAGTTCTGCTGAAAACTCCCAAAACAAAGTTTCACTGCACAAACCACAGTTTCTCTGTTCTAGCCTCAGAATTAAGAAAATCACTGTATCCACTCTTAAAGAACCTAAATTCTTACTTCAGTACAAAACACGTTATCTTGCAAGTCAGATGTAAGTGCATATCCTAATACCAAAACGTCATCCAGAGCAGTTTCATACCTTTCACCACCCACCTCATTACTAGAGCTATACACAATCTTTCTGGGAAACTCTCAACTTCCAGCCTGTTTTTTTGTTGTCTGAGATATTTATGTTGCTATAATGATATGTTATATACAATATATAACCACATTACTTTCATTTACCTACACAGTCTCTACATATCTAGATTCTACTTCACTCTGCCATACTCACTCATTTTGCATCATGTTTTGAAAGCAACTGTATCTGTACATATACAGACAATGTTAACTTCTCTGTTACGACTCATCATTTATGTATTATTATTTGATTGTGTGATCATTAATCTTTTACTTGCATGCTCCTGGGCTGAGCCCAAAGATGGTCTTCTGAGATTACAGCTCTACTCCAGTAAATAAATATTAAATAATAATAAATTAAATAAACACAATACTGGAATTATTCCCAAAGTTTGTAAACTAAGGTAACTGTGCCCAGCTGTGAAGATTTTCAATAGAACAGTCTAATTTTCCAGCAGTGCAAGACTGTTCTGTATAGCATTTATATCACACACACAATTAAGCTATATAGAATCACTGTGCATTTGTTTCCTCTTATTATTACAAATATCTGTAGCTATATATCTAATCTATAATCTCTCTATAATATACATATATATATATATATATATGTGTGTATGTGTACAAAAAGTGGACACAGGCTATGCTCCAGGTTAAAAAAGCTTTAATAAGGCACAAGCGCCTTCACAATTGCTTCTTCAGGTGCATAAAACAAACTAATGCAAGTCAGGTATTTAAACACTACTAATAACATCACATGACAATCATTTACCACATGACGTAATACAACCAACCTAATGCTATATTATTAAAGCTATATAGTAACAACAATATTGCTGTCAACAAAATAAATATTCATATACTTAAAAACTTTCTTAAAATGTGTTTTGAAATATGTGCTTTAAAATTTTTGTTGACAGCAATATAGTTGTCACTATATAGCTTTAATAATATAGCATTAGGTTGGTTGTATTAGGTCATGTGGTAAATGATTGTCATGTGATGTTATAAGAAGTGTTTAAATACCTGACTTGTATTAGTTTGTTTTACGTACCTGGAGAAGCAAAAGCAATTGTGGAGGCGCTTGTGGCTTATTAAAGCTTTTTAACGTGGAGCATAGCCTGTGTCCACTTTTTGCTTTTAGATATTTTGCTACAGTTTTGCTATGGACACAAGGACCTGCAAACAAGTGTTTTTTTCTTTTGTTGGTACATATATATATATATATATATATATATATATATATATATGGATATTGTGGCATTCATCATATTGACATTACATCAGTGTGGCTAATGTCAACACATTAATGTCAGAAGAGAAACATTGACACACTTCTGCACATGTGCTGATGTTACTCCTTGGAACATGCAAACTAAGCATTGAATATGCAGGGAGGGTGAAGCACACTCAATGGGGACGGGCTGTGCCACCACACTCCTTACAAATGATATACTCTAATTCTGAGATTATAAAAATCCTGGAGAAGGGGAATATTTTCTAACAGTGCGGATTGTCCATTTTCCCACAGCTGTCACCCATCTACATTGCTGACCAAAGTGTATTAACAATGCAAACCTCAATGTTAGCATGTTAATAAACTCTTTAAAAGCATCCAACAGACCAACCAACAGCAAAACAGCTATATAAAAAGCAATAATTTATTGAGTGAGTACTTTCGTAGTGTAGACATACTACATCATCAGACCATAAAACACATCTAGCAATCTAGCAATAAAAATCAGTATTCAAAAAACAGCAGCACCAATCATATTGCCCTATTCATTAAGCAACAAGACTAAAAGAGACAGTGTAAATGAAAATTAATATATATATATATATATATATATATATATATATATATATATATATATATATATATCACTGCTTTAAAACTAAAGCTTAAATCTATAATATGTACATATAAAAAACTGTTGCTCATAATAAAATATAGAAAATCTAAAAAATGCACATAGCAAAATGTGAAAAAGCATATAAAAACAATCGTTTAAACAGTGGTCTGCACTTCAAAAAAGGGTTTCAGAGGTACCCTATCATTCCACCCCCTTCTTTTATCTGCTCTCAACCTAATAATCCACCTACTTTCAGAAGTTTCAGTGGAATTCACAATATCACCCCCCCCCTCTCATTCTTATTTACCCTCTCAAGAACAAGAAGCCTAATTGTATGTGATGCATCAGTTTTACACACTTAGCTAGAGCATTAGTCTGATCACCATTCCTAATTTTAGCTATGATATAGTTTACTTAGCTATTTGCAATGTCTACTAGTCCTTCCTTGTTGGGAAGACTGATCTGAAGCTTAGGTTTAGAATTAGGGAGCATCTTCTTAAAATTAGGAATGGTGATCAGACTCATGCTCTAGCTAAGCATGTGTATAAAACTGATGCATCACATACATTTAGGTTTCTTGTTCTTGAGAGGGTAAATAAGAATGAGGGGGGGGGGTGATATTTTGAATTCCACTGAAACTTCTGAAAGTAGGTGGATTATTAGGTTGAGGGCAGACAAAAGAAGGGGGGTTGAATGATAGGGTGCTTCTAAAACCCTTTTTTGAAGTGCAGACCACTGTTTAAATTAAATTTTTGTTTGTTTGTGTCTTTTGGCTTTTTCCGGTTAGGGGTCGCCACAGCGGAACACCAGTCCGCTAATGATTGGTAGTGGATTTTTACGTACCGGATTACCAGCCCTGACGACAACCTTCAACGAAGGCATGCCCCATTCACATATGCCTCCACACAGAAGACGCTCTAGCTGAGAACTGAATGGACAACGTCTTGTTATGAGGTGACAACTGTTTAAATGAAATATTTTTTCTATATGCTTTTTCACATTTTGCTATGTGCATTTTTTTAGATTTTCTATATTTTATTATGAGCAACAGTTTTTTATATGTACATATTATACATTTAACCTTTAGTTTTAAAGCAGTGATATATATATATATATATATATATATATATATATATATATATATTTTTTTTTTTTTTTAATTTTCATTTGCACTGTCTGTTTTAGTCTTGTTGATAATGAATAGGGCAATATGATTGGTGCTGCTGTTTTATGAATACTGATATTTATAGATGGATTGGTAGATGTGTTTTTTGGTCTGATGAACTAGTGTGTTTACACTACCAAAGCGCTCACTCAATAAATCATTGTTTTTAATATAGCTGCTCTGCTGTTGGTTGGTCTGTTGGATGCTTTTGACGAGTTTATTTACTATATTTTTATCCAGAAGCCCTTTTATACTAGCTGTGACTTGGTCTGTGTTTGAATGTTAGCATGTTGGCTCACATAGGCAATACTAGGGAAACTATAGATATACATATATATATATATATATATATATATATATATATATATATATATATATAGATAGATAGATAGATAGATATAGGTAGATATACATATAACTACAGTGGCATCCACTAAAACTTCCATCATTTAACAATGCAGAAATTCTCATCTCCATCCTAAAACTTAGTAATACCAATAACTGGAATATATATCCCACTCAATGACAATGTCAATACAACAGAAGACATTTTCTGTTGGGTCTCCAAGTACTAAACAGGAAAAATAATTCTAGGTGCCTTTAGCATCAGCTATTTTTTTATTTCCTCTGATAACCCCACTAAAGCCTTAAATCTATTTGGCCTTAGTCAACTAACCACCTTCCCCACATATTTCAACAAAAACCCAAAGAATGGTTGTATCACTGATTGGATTCTCACCTGCTCCCCTAACAAAATCTCCTCCTCTTCTGGTACCTTACCTAACTCCCTAAGTGAGCACCTCCCCATTTATATTGCACGACAACAAACCAATACCCATAAAGTGCAGCTTCTCAAACCTTCTCTTCACTAATTTCAACATGGACACTCTCATCTCCAGTTTAAACAAAATACAACTGGTCCTCCTTGAAAACTCACATGACTGATAATGCAGCCAACCAAACCTTCCTTTAATATCTTACTGACCTTATCCCACTCAGAACTAAAAGTTTAAAAACAATGACTGCCCCCTGGTTATCCACAACCTCCTGACAACTTATGCAACAAAGAGATAAAGTTTGGAATATCTGGACGGCTGACAAAACTATGCAAAATTACCAAAAATGCAAACACCTTAGGAACAAAATACCACACCATAGCTGACAAAAAGTGTATTTCACCAACATTCAACTGCAGAATGATAAGAATCCTAAACGTATCTGGAGACACATAAACAGCCTCCTAAACCCTGGTTGTACCTCCAAACTGTGACTTCGACCAGCCATTCCTCACAGCTCTGAAGACATTGCCACTCTATTCAACTCTCACTTTATATAATCTGTACAAACCATAGTCAATAATAATACCAACATCAACCTATCTCCCCCTTCCTAACCACACAAAACTCTTCTCTCTTCAACTTGTCGCTACCTCTACTACAGAAAGGCACCTTTTCAAGTTAAAACTAACAGCCTTTGCTCCTGACAACCTAATACCTTCATGTAGTCTCAGAAGCATTAGCCTATCTTGTTTCAATCCTTATAAATTGTTCTTTCACAGAGTCCTATGCTCCCCATCTCTGGAGAAAATTCCAAATCCCTCCCTCCACAAAGGTCACAACTTCACATATATCAAAAACTATCCCCCTATAGCAAGTCTATCTCCTCTATTGAAAATCCCGGAGAGATGTGTACAGTCTCAGCTAGTTTCCTGCCTCTCACAACTTTCTCTCCTCTCTCCATCCCGGTATGGTTTCTGCCCACTCCACAGCACCTCTACTGCTTTTTTCAGCTTCATCACTGGTAACCTAATCAGAAATACAAGTAACCATGTATCAGTCCTCTTCCTTGACCACTCAAAACCCTTCATCACCATATTTCACCCCATCCTACTACAAAGACTCACTGAACTCAGCTTTCATAGTGGACCTGGTTCCACATTTACCAATTCCATAGATTTCAGTCAGATGGCAGAATTCCTTATTTTTCATTTCTATCAATTTCAGTTGGTGATCTTCATGGATCCATCCTTGGTCCCATTCTCTTTAACATATTCATAAGTTCACTTCCCACAACAAGTAAAGATGCCAACATCCTTCAGGACACAATTAATTCAACCCTTACCTGCTCTTCCAAGATTTTCAAAGAATTACAAACAATAACCCAAGAATCCTTCTCTTCACTTGAAACTTGGCTACACTATGCACAGCTACTTCTCAAATCTCAAAAAAAAAAAAAAAAAATCTAAACGTCTTCTGTTTATCCCCAAACATTATAATAGCCAAAAAAACTCATTTACCATTTCCTCCTCTGACAACACTAAGATTGAGCTTGTACAATATATTAAATTACAGGGAGTCCATATCGATGACAATCTGAAATTTAATTATCTCACCCAAAAAAGGGTTTGATTACCCAGTTAGTCTATCCTGGTCAGCAAAAGCAATAAATAAATATATATAGGTGTGTGTGTCTATATGTGTGTGTGTGTGTGTGTGTATATATATATATATATATATATATATATATATATATATATATATATATATATATATAAAAATATATAACATTTGCAGGGTGTGTCTGGGGAGCATTGGGGCTTGACCCCCTGTATAAACTTCCTGTTTTTTTTTTTTATTTGAGTTTTTGGAAACACAAAAATATGGTCTCGACCACATGAATTTTGAGTTTCCAAAATCTCGATAATATGATATAAATCCATCTATACATATATTAAATATCAGAGTTTTTACCCATACTGCATCAAACCACATATTTCTTCATTTAATAATAAATAATTTATTGTAACTATTTGTCATGCCCATAATTTTCATTAACTCCATAACTTTCCATTGTAGAAGAGCAGCAAGCTGCAATATCTGATGTTTAAACTGTAGCGTGTTTACTGTACCTCTTGTTAGAAAATGTCTGTCCCTACTAACAAAATGTTCAAGCCAGCTGTTTGCCTTTTTCTAAGATAGCAGTAATTTCACTTTGCTACCAAAACTATTGACTTTTTGTTCTTTCCTGATACACAACTAATGATAAGCTGTATTGTGAAATTTGTTAAATACCCAAGGATTAACAATTAGTGCTGGCATGGGACTTCGATTGTTAAAATACAAACATTCAATGCAGTAAGCATTCCTTCACCCATCCAATGTGGTCCTATACTCATACCTTCCAAGCACAGTAATGCACCAGCACAGAATGTCTGCCATGCAAGTTCATAACATTTAAGTTCAGTATTGGCCCTTAACTACTGAAGAGCAAGATTTTCACATGTTTATAGTAAATACTTTTCGCTAATCTGCATACAGGTCAGGAATTTAATATCCAAAAAAAACTGTTTCAAATGTAATTATCCTGAATATAATTTCAGATTACAAACCTTTGCGAAAAACAGAAATAATATAAAAACAGAAAAATAAGATTTCTATACACACATGAATAGTCCTGAATTAAAACAAAACAAGTTATTGTTAAACTTGTACACTTTCTCTTAAGTTCAGAGATCATACTGAATCCTATCTCTAAAAGGAACACCATCTATGAATGTAAATCTTTCGTTCTATAGTCAACTTGTTTTAAAAACTGTTTATGACAAAAAACATTTAAATTACCACATATTTTGCCTTAGAATAATTTTCATATGTCATCTGCAATATCTGAAGAACAAATATCCATAGCGGGTTATTCTCAGATCATTTATTTTATGTTAACTGGTTTGTTTTCTGAGTAGCAAAGACACCATGCTGTCTTTTCTTAGCAGCTGCATCTGTTACAAAGGAATTATTTTTGCACAGGTTGAATATAGCATTTTCTTAGCAGCAGCAGCCTCAAATAAAAATATCACAAAGTACTGCAAAGACTTCCAATAAAATATGTAGACTCATTGCCATGCTCTTATTTAACAACTTCATTGTATGACATCTCAGAAAGCAAAACAGGTACCAGATAAACAAAGAGCTAAACTCTTACAAGGATTTCACCTACTTAAACTATTACAATCTGAAATATTTTCAGTGCTAGCTGCTAAATTCAGTTCAGAAAATCCTCTCATATTACCTTAAAAGACAATTTCTGACAGCATCAGTTCTGCTGCAAACTCCCAGAACAAAGCTTCACTGCACAAACCACACTTTCTCTGGTCTAGCCTCAGAATTAAGAGAATCACTGTACCAACTCTTAAATAACCTAAATTCTTAATTCAGTACAAAACACGTCATCTTGCAAGTCAGATGTAAGTGCATATCCTAATACCAAAACGTCATACAGAGCAGTTTTATACCTTTCACCACCCACCTCATTACTAGAGCTATACACAATCTTTCTGGGAAACTCTCAACTTCCACCCTGTTTTTTTGTTGGCTGAGATATTTATGTTACTATAATGAAATGTTGTATACAATATATAACCACATTACTTTCATTTACTTACACAGTCTCTACTTATCTAGATTCTACTTCACTCTGCCATACTCACTCATTTTGCATCATGTTTTGAAAGCAACTGTACCTGTATATATACAGACAATGTTAACTTCTCTGTTACGACTCATCATTTATGTATTATTATTTGTTTGTGTGATCATTAATCTTTTACTTGCATGCTCCTGGGCTGAGCCCAAAGATGGTCTACTGAGATTACAGCTCTACTCCAGTAAATAAATATTAAATAATAATAAATTAAATAAACACAATACTGTAATTATTCCCAAAGTTTGTAAACCAAGGTAACTGTGCCCAGCTGTGAAGATTTTCAATAGAACACTCTAATTTTCCAGCAGTGCAAGATTGTTCTGTAGAGCATTTATATCACACACACAATTAAGCTATATAGAATCACTGTGCATTTGTGTCCTCTTATTATTACAAATATCTGTAGCTATATATCTAATCTATAATATATATATATATATATATATATATGTGTGTGTGTGTGTGTGTGTGTGTGTGTGTGTGTGTGTGTGTGTGTGTGTGTGTGTGTGTGTGTATACATTATATAAATATATATATATATATATATATATATATATATATATATATATATATATGAATGCCACAATATCCATATATATATATATATATATATATATACACATATATATATATATATATATATATATATATATATATATATATATCTATATATATATATATATATATATATATAAATATGTATATGCACCAACAAAAGTAAAAAACACTCATTTCCAGGTCCTTGAGTCCATAGCAAAACTGTAGCAAAATATCCAAAAACAAAAAGTGGACACAGGCTATGCACCAGGTTAAAAATGCTTTAATAAGGCGCAAGCGCCTTCACAATTGCTTCTTCAGGTGCATAAAACAAACTAATACAAGTCAGGTATTTAAACACTACTAATAACATCATATAACAATCATTTACCACATGACCTAATGCAACCAACCTAATGCTACATTATTAGTAACAAAAATATTGATGTCAACAAAATAAATATTGATATACTTAAAAACTTTCTTAAAATGTGTTTTGAAATATGTGCTTTAAATTTTTTGTTGACAGCAATATACTTGTCACTATATAGCTTTAATAATATAGCATTAGGTTGGTTGTATTAGGTCATGTGGTAAATGATTGTCATGTGAGGTTATTAGTAGTGTTTAAATACCTGACTTGTATTAATTTGTTTTATGCACCTGAAGAAGCAATTGTGAAGGCGCTTGTGCCTTATTAAAGCTTTTTTAAACTGGAGCATTGCCTGTGTCCACTTTTTGCTTTTAGATATTTTGCTACAGTTTTGCTATGGACACAAGGACCTGCAAACAAGTGTTTTTTACTTTTGTTACTACATATACATACATATATATATATATATATATATATATGGATATTGTGGCATTCATCATATTGACATTGCATCAGTGTGGCTAATGTCAACACATTAATGTCAGAAGAGAAACATTGACACACTTCTGCACATGTGCTGATGTTACTCCTTGGAACATGCAAACTAAGCATTGTATATGCAGGGAGCGTGAAGCACACCCAATGTGTATGGGCTGTGCCACCACACTCCTTACAAATGATATACTCTAATTCTGAGATTATACAAATCCTGGAGAAGGGGCATATTTTACAACAGTAGGGATTGTCCATTTTCCCACAGCTGTCACCCATCTGCATTGCTGACCAAAGTGTATTAACAATGCAGAACTCAATGTTAGCATGTTAATAAACTCTTTAAAAGCATCCAACAGACCAACCAACAGCTGAACAGCTATATAAAAAGCAATAATTTATTGAGTGAGCACTTTTGTAGTGTAGACACACTACATCATCAGACCATAAAACACATCTAGCAATCTAGCAATAAAAATCAGTATTCAAAAAACAGCAGCACCAATCATATTGCCCTATTCATTAAGCAACAAGATTAAAAGAGACAGTGTAAATGAAAATTTATGTATGTATATATATATATATATATATATATATATATATATATATATATATATATATATATCACTGCTTTAAACCTAAAGCTTAAATCTATAATATGTACATATAAAAAACTGTTGCTCATAATAAAATATAGAAAATCTAAAAAATGCACATAGCAAAATGTGAAAAAGCATATAAGAATAATCATTTAAACAGTGGTCTGCACTTCAAAAAAGGGTTTCAGAGGTACCCTATCATTCCACCCCATTCTTTTGTCTGCCCTCAACCTAATAATCCACATACTTTCAGAAGTTTCAGTGGAATTCACAATATCACCCCCTCTCTCATTCTTATTTACCCTCTCAAGAACAAGAAACCTAAATGTATGTGATGCATCACTTTTACACACATGCTTAGCTAGAGCATGAGTCTGATCACCATTCCTAATTTTAAGAAGATGCTCCCTAATTCTAAACCTAAGCTTCAGATCAGTCTTCCCAACAAGGAAGGACTAGTAGACATTGCAAATAGCTAAGTAAACTATATCATAGCTAAAATTAGGAATGGTGATCAGACTAATGCTCTAGCTAAGTGTGTAAAACTGATGCATCACATACAATTAGGCTTCTTGTTCTTGAGAGGGTAAATACGAATGAGAGGGGGGTGATATTGTCAATTCCACTGAAACTTCTGAAAGTAGGTGGATTATTAGGTTGAAGGCAGACAAAAGAAGGGGGTTGCATGATAGGGTACCTCTGAAACCCTTTTTTGAAGTGCAGACCACTGTTTAAACAATTGTTTTTATATGCTTTTTCACATTTTGCTATGTGCATTTTTTAGATTTTCTATATTTTATTATGAGCAACAGTTTTTTATATGTACATATTATACATTTAAGCTTTAGTTTTAAAGCAGTGATATATATAGACATATATATTTTTTTTTTAATTTTCATTTACACTGTCTCTTTTAGTCTTGTTGATAATGAATAGGGCAATATGATTGGTGCTGCTGTTTTATGAATACTGATATTTATTGATGGATTGGTAGATGTGTTTTATGGTCTGATGAAGTAGTGTGTCACACTAAGAAAGCACTCACTCAATAAATCATTGTTTTTATATGGCTGTTCTGCTGTTGGTTGGTCTGTTGGATGCTTTTGAAGAGTTTATTTACTATATTTTTATCCAGAAGCCCTTTTACACTAGCTGTGACTTGGTCTGTGTTTGAATGGTAGCATGTTAGCTCACATAGACAATACTAGGGAAACTATATATATATATATATATATATATATATATATATATATATATATATATATATATATATATATATATATATATATATATATATATATATATATATATATAAATATAGGTAGATATACATATAACTACAGTGGCATCCACTAAAACTTCCATCATTTAACAATGCAGAAATTCTCAACTCCATCCTCAAACTTAGTAATACCAATAACTGGAATATATACCCCACTCAATGACAATGTCAATACAACAGAAGACATTTTCTGTTAGGTCTCTTCAAGTGCTAAACAGGAAAAATAATTCTAGGTGCCTTTAGCATCAGCTATTTTTCTCTTTCCTCTGATAACCCCACTAAAGCCTTAAATCTATTTGGCCTTAGTCAACTAACCACCTTCCCTACATATTTCAACAAAAACCCAAAGAATGGTTGTATCACTGATTGGATTCTCACCTGCTCCCCTAACAAAATCTCCTCCTCTTCTGCTACCTTACCTAACTCCCTAAGTGAGCACCTCCCCATTTATATTGCACGACAACAAACCAATACCCATAAAGTGCAGCTCCTCAAACCTTCTCTTCACTAATTTCAACATGAACACTCTCATCTCCAGTTTAAACAAAATACAACTGGTCCTCCTTGAAAACTCACATGACTGATAATGCAGCCAACCAAACCTTCCTTTAATATCTTACTGACCTTATCCCACTCAGAACTAAAAGCTTAAAAACAACGACTGCCCCCTGGTTATCCACACCCTCCTGACAACTTATGCAACAAAGAGATAAAGTTTGGAATATCTGGACAGCAGACAAAACTATGCAAAATTACCAAAAATGCAAACACCTTAGGAACAAAATACCACACCATAGCTGACAAAAAGTGTATTTCACCAACATTCAACTGCAGAATGATAAGAATTCTACACTTATCTGGAGACACATAAACAGCCTCCTAAACCCTGGTTGTACCTCCAAGCTGTCACGTTGACCGGCCACTCCTCACAGCTCTGAAGACATTGCCACTCTATTCAACTCTCACTTTATATAATCTGTACAAACCATACTCAATAATAACACCAGCATCAACCTATCACCCCCTTCCCAACCACACAAAACTCTTCTCTCTTCAACTTGTCCCTACCTCTACTACAAAAAGGCACCTTTTCAAGTTAAAACTAACAGCTTTTGCTCCTGACAACCTAATACCTTCATGTAGTCTCAGAAGCATTAGCCTTTCTTGTTTCAGTCCTTATAAATTGTTCTATGACAGAGTCAAATGTTTCCCATCTCTCGAGAAAATTCCAAATCCCTCCCTCCACAAAGGTCACAACTTCACATATATCAAAAACTATTCCCCTATAGCAAGTCTATCTCCTCTATTGAAAATCCCGGAGAGATGTGTACAGTCTCAGCTAGTTTCCTGCCTCTCTCAACTTTCTCTCCTCTCTCCATCCCAACATGGTTTCTGCCCACTCCACAGCACCTCTACTGCTTTTCTCAGCTTCATTACGGGTAACCTAATCAGAAATACAAGTAACCATGTATCAGTCCTCTTCCTTGACCTCTCAAAAGCCTTCAACACCATATTTCACCCCATCCTACTACAAAGACTCACTGAACTCACTTTCATAGTGGACCTGGTTCCACATTTACCAATTCCATACATTTCAGTCAGATGGCAGAATTCCTTTTTTTTCATTTCTATCAATTTCAGTTGGTGATCTTCATGGATCCATCCTGAGTCCCATTCTCTTTAACATATTCATAAGTTCACTTCCCACACCAAGTAAATATGCCAACATCCTTCAGGACACAGTTGATTCAACCCTTATCTGCTCTTCCAAGATTTTCAAAGGATTACAAACAATAACCCAAGAATCCTTCTCTTCACTTGAAACTTGGCTACACTATGCACAGCTACTTCTCAAATCTCAAAAAAAAAAATCTAAACGTCTTCTGTTTATCCCCAAACATTATAATAGCCCAAAAAACTCATTTACCATTTCCTCCTCTGACCACACTAAATTGAGCTTGTACAAGATATTAAATTGCAGGGAGTCCATATTGATGACAATCTGAAATGTAATTATCTCGCCCAAAAAAGGGTTTGTTTATCCAGTTAGTCTATCCTGGTCAGCAAAAGTAATAAATAAATATATATAGGTGTGTGTGTCTATGTGTGTGTGTGTGAGTGTGTGTGTGTGTGTGTGTGTATGTATGTACATGTACTTACATACATAATTGCTATCTTGTCTATTCAGTATGTGAATATATGATGTTTATTCCTTAGGTATTCAGTCAGAAAGATAATCAAGCTAATATTTCACACCTCTCTTTCAGCAATGGATGCAGCTGTAATGCAGAAAGCTATTTTCCCATAGTATAATCCATTATTTCCAGCAAAAATATGTTGTACAACCTTAATTTCTGCAAACCTACCATCATAGATTTCAAAGGGTTTTTGCCATTCCATGTCAAATTATTTATGCCATGTTAAATCAGTCATGTTACCAATACAAACATATTTCACATTTATTCATGTACTGTATCAAGATCCCAGTAAAATCAAGTAATATTAATACCACACCAAATTGTGGACTAGCAGAGCATAGACATAAGTTCTTTCATACCTAAAGACTAATGTAAAGGAAAATCTACAAAAGAACGGTTTAAAATTTCACACAAATAGGTATTGTATTATTTATTCACTGCTGTATAAAATGATAAAATGCGCTGGTCTTCTTACAGACAAATATGGTCACAGACCAAGGATAATAATACATAATATAATTTAAAATACATGTATTAAAGAAGCTATCAAACATATATAAAAATGACTCTGGTGTTGATAAAATGTGTGCTCATTAATTTCCCATAAAAACTGCTTAGACACTATTGTGTAACAAGTAGATTTAATCCTGCATTGTACGTAAAAGGTAATACTGCTGAGCTCTAAAGTCTTCTTTACTATCTTGGGACCCTGTAACTAATTAAACTTTTAAGAACCTTTTAAGAAAATATGATATTCTAGACCGAAGTATTACAAAACACTAAAATTCTGAGTATGCACACATCCATTCATGACAGCGTAAACTAAAGCGGTAGTAACTTACTTGTCAAAACTGTAATTTGCCAATGTAAAATTAGTGTGGTCCAAGACTCAATATCCTTAAAATCAATTGGATATAAGGGACATCCCAAAAGAGTGTATATGGAATAATTTCAGGCTCAGTCGTACTATGGACTTTAGACTTTTTTATCATTCAGAATAGATTGCAATGACCTGTTTTAAGCCATTCAGATTTAAAATATCAAATTTCCAGATTTCAGTAAGAAAGACAGTTTAATTTCCTTTTTATAGATTCACAGATCACATATTCCTTAGGTCAACATGATGCTGTGTTTTATGAATAGTGACAGTTGTGCAACATTTGAATTGTGTTGTGATGCAATATAGAACCTGAAGAGAAAAGCCAGCAATCTAGTTTGAGGTGAATGCATAAGCAATTACCATGCTAATACTGTAATATTTTTAAAGAATATAAATATCAACACAGTTGCTAAACCATTTAATTTCTATTTAACACTCTGTAGTTATTGATAACATTTTGGTATTTTGGCATAGAAGTTTAAGATTATGCGCTGCAGACCTAGACTCTGCAGCAATCCTTGGTTTGATTCTGACAGTTTCTACTTCATTGATGTAACTCTCTGACCAAGTCACTTAACCAAACATTGCTCCCTGGTTGCCCCTAAAGAGGCAATGTCTGTCCAGTAATGTGGTTAACAAACAGCTTGAATCTGAATTGGAATAACTGGAACAACAGCAGGCCACAAATTAATAGTCTATACAACAAAATGTGTTCTACTACCTGATAATGCTTCCAGTAACTCCTCTGTGCTCGGCTCAGGATTATTCCTCAGTAATGTATACATGGACATCACCATACCCGGAGTGCAGAAGCCACACTGTGAGCCATGGGCCTTAGCAATCCGCTCCTAGAAATACAAGACATATCAAATGGATTTAATAAGTGAAAATGCATGTGAACAAGTTGAGCAAATGATGAAAGCGGTCATATTTAACCTGCTGTGGACATGTGTGTTTGAACTCACAAACGGTATAATGTAACTGATTAAGGATTGATTTACTATGAGCATACTGACCATAGCATAGTGTAATTCATTTCAGCCCTCTTAAAAAATGTTCAGGAAGACAAATTGCAAATTGCAGCATACACAGTATGTTAACAAAAGAAGTCTCATGAGAAATGCAAGTAGGCAGATCTTATTCCTTGCTTTAAACTTTTGTCTAACATTAGGAATGAATAATACATAATACAGGGAGTTGTGGTATTTTGGTCCAATATTGAACACTGTCACATCCATTATGGAATTTGTCTTAAATATTTTCATTACTTTATGTTTGCTTGATAGCATAAGACAGTAAGTCCATCTAATTTTAAGTGTCATAATGTTTTACCCCTACTACAGCCCTGTCTTTCCCCTTACCCTTTTTACCAACATGTGCCATGCACTCTTGAATGCATTTGTGGATTCTCTCTTAACTTCTCATTCTAGTAATCCATTCCATGTCCACAAACCTTTCTATGACAAAGTACTTCTGGAGATCCGGGTAGTAGCACACCCCTATAATCTACAGCCAGTGGCCCCTACTTCCCTGTTTGCTCCTCTGGTTCAGCATGACCCTTTCATATGTTTGTGACATGATCTTGAGCAAAATCATCTACCCCTTGTCTATTCTGGTCTAGATGAGATGAGTTCTAGCCCCTTCAGCACCAAAACATGAAATCTGGATATTTAGATTTGCTAATTTGTAATGTTTTGTATATTGCTGTAACTAAACTTCAGTATATTGTTAGATAGTGTTACCCCTTTAAAACATTGGGAATCTTAATGTCAGGCTTGGACAGTGATTTTGGAAAGTGAATTTAAAAATCATTTTCTTTAACAAATACTTTAAAAAAAATCTGCTATTTCCTTCTCTAGATGGAATCACAAATGTGTATGTTTTAATTTTCAGTGTGAGGATTTGCTGCAGTTGAAGAATTTTAACAAAAATGAAATGCTAAATCATACATTTAGAAACTTTTTTCAATCCACATGTTTAATAAACTCATGATAATCTTGCTTCATGAACAAAAGTGTCACAACAATGTATCTACTACACTGAGGCAGAATCTGGAATAATCTTTCAGGAATGTGACCATAGTTCATGAGACTGCCTCCCATGGATGGCTATGGTCACACTCTGGTCAGCATTTTTGCTGCCAGATGAATTGCACCAAACCTGACAAGTCTTCTTGGTTATCCCCCAAGATGTTAAGATTAGTCTGTCAGTCCAGGCAAAATGTCAAGCCAAGAAGATCAAAGCATACCTCTCAACTGTCCAGATTTTTGAAGAATGCCAACATTTTTGCCTCATAATTTCAGTCTGCTCCTCATAATTTTTTTTTCTGGCAAATCAATGGAATGATCTTAAGAATGAAATCAGTAAATAATGTCATACATTTAAGTTTCAGATGCCATATCCTTTAGAAAATGCATTTTAATACATGCCTTGTTATTTTAGCAACTTTCTAAGTTTATAAGAGCAATATTTAAAATCTGCCCCCATTTTTGAGCCTTTGTACCCCCAGGTTTTGTCTAGATTTATTGGGCTTAGAGGTTGAGATATACGGATTTAAGTGAATACAGGATGTGTCAGAGTGCTATGGGATAGCTGAGCAGGGGAGGGCACAGGCAAAACAAAAAACAAATGCATGGAGAATACATTTGTTTTGTTGTAGTGATAGAAGAACTGGTTGACTGAGTACCCATAAATGTTTCTAACTGTGATATGCTGCTATTAGGCAAATGGGTAATCAGCAAGTGTCTCAACTGTGAAATATTACAGCTCTGGGACTGTGTATCTACCAGTATTCCTGACTGTGACAAATTGGCACTGGGTGACTGAGTAAATACAAATTTTATAAACTGGATAAACTGGGATTATAGAACACTATTGCAGATGTTTACCAGTGTTCCTAACTGAGACAAAGTGGTATTAGGAAAACAGGTACCTATCAGTATTCCTAAAAAACAAACAAGTATTTAGGAAATGGGTACCTACCAGTGTTCTTAACTGGAGCAAACAAGTATTTGGGAAATGGATACGTACCATTGTTCTTAACTGGAACAAGGAAGCATTAGAGAAATGTGTACCTACCAGTATTGTTAACTGGAACAAACAAGTATTTGGGAAATAGGTACCTACCATTGTTTTTAACTGGAACAAGGAAGCATTAGAGAAATGTGTACCTACCAGTATTGTTAACTGGAACAAAGAAGTATTTGGGAAATAGGTACCTACCATTGTTCTTAACTGGAACAAGGAAGCATTACAGAAAATATGTATCTACCAGTATTGCTAATTTATCAAGGTCCGGAACTAGTTCGTTAAAAACTTGCAAATTAAAAAAGTAAATCTTAAACTATAGCATTTGGGCTGCTCAGACTAGTATGGTTTACCTCTTTTCACAGCACCTGACCCACTTGGTATCTGGGCATTTGGTTTGACCTTAGTCTAACTTTCATTTATCACAGTGAATATAAGTTAGTACAGAGACTTAAGGCTATAATCTGTGAAAGAGCTGCTTCCTGGAGTTCAGGGTTTGATTCACTCAGCCTTTATTCACCTGCTGTGGGACTCTGAACAAGTTATTCAACCAGACAGTGTCAAGGTTTGATTCACTCAGCCTTTATTTGCCTGCTGTGGGACTCTGAACAAGTTATTCAACCAGACAGTGCAATGAAGCAAATGAGAAATCGGGCTAGGCTTCTGAGTGATCACCTGGACCACATGCTTACCTATGAACTTAAATTTGTATATAGGGTCACAAGATTTGATATACATATCCATAGACAGGAATTCACCAACAGGTTGAAAGCCAGCTGTGAAAAATGTGGATTGCTCTCAAAGGAGGTCAAAAATCACATTTGTCATCCAGGGTCACAGCACTTATAGAAATCTCTTTTCTCCTAAGGTACAATGAGTATATAGCTGATTTTAATAATTCTAGAAGTGTAGAAAAGAAAGTGACCAGCATAGAGGGTGTCGTAGAGGGGGAGAATATGCATTTTAAAACTTCTGGTGAAGCCCATTTTGATTTTTTTTTTCAAAACTGGAAATCAATGTTAGTTTTTCAACAGCTCTCCTTGACCCTTTATGGAAAATGTCTTAATTCTCAAAACGCAATATGCACACACTTTACCCACATGGGGAGAGTTTATCTTCTAATGCAAAATACCTACAAAATGGCCTTATCAAAATGCTCAGGTTCATCTCAGTATATATCACTGCCTAGCTCAGTGGTACTACTGTATTCCACCTTGTGTGAACACTGCATGTTTCAGCTTGCTTCTTTAGTAAATAAATCTGTCAGTGATGACCATTATCCAATGTTTTCCAGAAAGATTCACACACACACATTGCTATTCACATGTTGCTGTTGTCTCCTGCATCTCTTTAGCTTGAAGTGAAAATGCATTTTCCATGATGGCTCCAAGCTATTTAGATATTCCTCCCAGTCTGTTGAACTCTGGTCTGGCAGGAATTATCTTTCTTTTTAACTACAGTCTCTTGCCCATCATGTTAAATTTACTATCTGGAAATGTTTATGATCAGGATGAATTCTTTATCTATATGGCCTTCAAACTTTAGCCCCGATCTAGCCACTCTGCTGTGTTAATTCTTGTATTTTCATCCCACTGTAATAGACATGTTATTTTTGATTTACATTCTAATTAATGGAATCATCCAAATATTTGCCATATTCTTCCTTCTATTCCCCTATCTGGATAATGTCTCCTGTCCCATAATTCCTAAATGCACATAGAATGTGTCCACCATTCTTTCCAGATATGTATCTCTGTATACATATATGTACACACACACACACACACACACACACACACACACACACACACACACACACACACACACACACATACACACAAATAAACCTAATTCTGGTTTACACATATTTGTTAAGCTCCTTATCTATAGACAATTAGTTTTTAAATTACATACAAGAGCAATATAACCCCTTTAACAGTGGGGTTTCCATTAAACACTTTTTGAAGAACTAATTAATTCCCTATCTACACCTTTTGTCCTAGCAGGTAAATCAGTCACTGCAGAGATACTCAAAGTTCATTGGCAATGACTAATACATTAACACGGTATGTCTTTGTTCACATAAATCATGGACTAACTTATTTTAGCAATCTGATAGGGGTCTGGATAATAGTACAACATTTGCCTGTTAAACTTTTTCAACAAAACAAACTATCCCAATCTCAATTGCAAGCTTAGTGAAATATCTTTTCTTGCAGTATATTCTTTTATCTTGAGCCTTTTCCATAAGCCTGTGTATCATATCACTTGGGTTTGAAAACAGGTTACGTCACACTTCAAAAGTTTTTTCCTTGAACCCATCCTTTCAAAGTGGACTCTGACCTGTTATAGTTTAGAGCGTTTTAAATCCCTTAAAATATTTGCAACTGCTTCTAAGGAATTTCTTTCACTGTAACAGTTCTTAAGACCTTTGTAAATGTGCTCATAAACTTTGACTAGTCCGGTTGCTTCTGGTCAGATAGATATTACCTCTTTATGCTTAGGTTCATATGTAATTACTAGACATGCAGTCAAAAGACCATTATAGTGACTGGCACAGTTTCCCAACTGCCCCAGAATACTGTCTGGTTAAGTGACTTGCTCAGAATCACACAGAAGATAAATGACAAATCAAACCCTGAACCTTGGTTCTTGCATGGTACAGACAGAAGCCATACCTCTGTGCCAATGGGCAAGCTGAAGGCTAGTCACAACTCTGCTGCATTCTGAATTCTCTAAAACCTTCATTACAGTGAAATACCTTTAGTTCAAAGGGAATCTTACAGGTTGTGAAATCAGGGAACCTGTGATATGGCGTTTTCAAAACTTCAAACCTAACAGAACACTGGATTGACCATACCACAGATACTGCTTAAAAAAAACACAAAAATTGATTAGCCAAAGAAGAGCTGTAAAAACGACAGAGTGGACTACTGAGGATAAGAAAGAAATTATGTATTGTTACTATTATGTAAAAAGCCCAGAAGATCCAGACACGATATCCAAAACTATTAAGAGAGAACTTAGAGGAAAAAAATACTTCCACAGGAAAAACTGTCAGAAGCTTCAAATACAAATTTGTGTTCATTAATACAACAGATTTTTGAAAAACAGTCTTTAGATCAAGAAACTTTGATCTGTTTGGAAAAAGAAGCATCTGAGGAAGTGTAAAAATATAAACAACAAAACCTAGAGATATTTGAAAAATATAAAAAAGAAATATGGACATGGAAAAGAAAGAGAGATTTGATATGGTGCAATATTTATGCAAAGGAGAAAGCCAAGTTAACAATATAGAGAAGGCAGCCTCAAAGATAGTCGAAGATAAATACAGGCAAAGGCATCCAGATATGGAAAATTTCACAATAAAAAAATGAATATCACAAAGATGGAATGTGGAAAAAAGATTAGTAAATCAGAAGTTAAAGAAGTTGAAGTTATGGAATGCCTGCAAAGTGAAGGATTTAATGTAGACGGTCTAACACAGACTACATCACAGCATGATGGAATGAGCCCCAGAATAAGGAAAAGCAAGAAGATCAGGAGACATGTGAAGAAGAAATATGGACATGGGAAAGGAAAAGAGATTTAATATGGTGTAATATTTATGCAAAGGAGAAAGCAAAACTAATCAATACAAAAAGAGCAGCACCAAAGATATTTGAAGAAAAATATAAACAAAGGAATCCAGACATGGAAAACTTTATACTACAAAAAATAGGAAGACTAAGAGGAAAAGTAGAAAAAGAGATTAGTAATGGAGAAATCAAAGAAATAGAAATTGAGGTTATGGAACAGCTGCAAAGAGAAGGATTCAGTGCAGAAAATCGAATGCAGAAAGCACCACAACAGGATAGGGCAATGGATATTCAAATTAAGGGTAAACCAGTGGAACAGGAAGCAATCAAGATATTTTGGAGCCTTCCACAGGAAACCAGTATAAATGTTCACGTGAAGCTACACAGCAAGGAAAGGGACAGGAAACTGGAAATTCTGATGCAGTCAATGTTGAGGAGTGATAGGCAAGTGAGTCCCTATATGGCAGAGAAACAGATGACACAGGATGAAACTGAAGAGGATGTGCCAAAAGGAGACTCTACAGAACTTTCTATAGAATGCCTGCAGGAAACGGAAAACAAAGGACGTGCCCTCAGTTTGGAAGAAAATGAGCTAAGAGAAGAGTTGCTTGATTTAATGGACATGGATAGACATGGATAGATATATTAAGATTAATGAGAGAAATAGACTGTAGAAGGTCAATAAAACCCAAAAGGTAAGAAACCTGATAAAACAAATGAATGCAGTAATTAGAACTGTCCATAGAGATCCATGTGATACAACAGAAGTAAACATGATATACTAGTGTGCAGCTAAATTAATAACTGATAAAGTTCTACCACAAGATCACAAGTTAGTGAGGGAAAGGAAGGGGAGAAATTGAATACAATTATGGAAGTATCAAATAAAGAAAACTATAAAGCAATTAAGACAAGAAGTGTCACTGTTAGAAGATTATAGAAGAATAGATCAACAAAAATACTAAGAAAGATAGATGTGATTAAAGCAATGCACAGTATTAGAATAGACCAGGATCTATCATGCACTATCGCAAATAACAAACTAAAAATTTCAGCACAGGTGGAAAAACTTAGAAGATACACAGATAAAAATAAGGGAAAAGTACAAAATAAGCAATTTATTGATAACCCAAAAAAGTTTTATAAATAATTGGGAAATAAGGTAAAAAGAACTGAAAGACCACCATAAAAAGAGGAAGTAGATACATTTTGGAAAAGTATCCATGAAGATCCTGTGGAACATAACAAAGATGCTAAATGAACAGAAGATGTAAAAGAAAGAATAAGAAGTTTAAAAGTACAGGATATGAAATGGGATGAAGTAACAGCCAGAGAGATTGAAATAAAGTTAAGAAAAGCCTCTAACTGGAAAACTCCAGGCCCAGATGCAGTACCTAACTTTTGGTTAAAAGTATTAACATCTTTGCACGAGGATTTAGCCATGAGTAAGAAATATGTATATGCGCACCTTGAACAGACACCACACTAGCTAACAACAGGCAAAACAATGCTCTTACTTAAAAGTGAACCTACAAGCTACCCTAAAGGTTATAGACCAATAACTTGCCTTCCAATGACATATAAACTATACACGGGAATTGACGCCAACAGAGTTTATAGTCATTTAGAAGAAAACTCAATTATGACAGTAGAATAAAACGGCAGTAATAAAAGAAAGTCATATGGAACAAAGGATCATTTGTTGTTAAATAAAGTTATAGTGGAGAACTGTAAAAATGGGAAGAATCTAAGAATGACATGGATTGACTACAAAAAAGCATTTGATAGTATCCCACATTCATGGATATAAGAGTGCTTAAAAATGTATAAGATACACCCTACAGTGATTGACTACATTACAGTAACCATGAAACAATGGCAGACCACTTTGCAATTAAGCCACGATAAAGGACAGATTATTATCCCAGGAATAAAAATTCAAAGGGGGATATTCCAGGGAGACTCTCTGTCACCATTGTTATTCTGCCTTGCCATTAACCCATTAAGCTGTTTACTTAGCAGCTTAGGCCATGGCTACAATTTGGCTCCAAGAAAACAACAAAGTCTAATGACTTCTCATTTTCTCTTTGTCGATGATTTAAAACTGTATAGCTCATCAGATGAGGAATTGAAAGGACAGTTGCAGGTTGTCAAAACTTTTTCAGATTATATTAAAATGTCATTTGGTCTTGATAAATGTCCAAAAGCAACCTTTAAAACAGGAGAACTGCAGCACCAGGAAAACATCAGTTTGGGACAAGAATGTGATATAAAAGAACTTGAGCAAGAGGTATTGTATAAATACTTGGGACTTGATGGAGGATCAGCAATAAAACATGAACAAATGTGAATAAACCCCAGTAAGGAATACTTTAGAAGACTTAAATTAATCCTGAGAACAGCATTGACATCTAGGAACAATATCCAAGCTATAAATCAACTTGCTCTTCCTGTCCTAACATACAGTTTTGGAGTGACTGACTGGCCCAAAAAGTGTTGGATAGATTAGATTTTAAAACAAGAAGGATGCTTCAGGCTCACCAAATGATTTATAAAAATCATTGCATACCAAGATTATATATTCCCTGTTCTGAAGGAGGGATGGGGCCTCCTTGAAACTGACTACATGTATAGATCTGCAATTGTGGGTCTCCACACACATATCTACTGACTTCACAAGATCCAAATGTAGTGAAAGTTTTGAAACATAAGAATAAATCTAAGATGACTTCTCTGCTTGATTTAGCAAAAGCATATCGACATCAAGCAGGAATGGAAATCAAACCAGCAGTAGATAGAAACCAGGCAGCAACTGAATGTGCCAAAAACCAAAAGAAAGAATAGAAGGTGAAGGACAAGATGAGAAGGCAAGAAATGTGGAAAAAACATAAATATAGTTAAAAGCACAGAAAACTTCTGGAAGAGCCTCATATTGATCAGGAATGAACACAGGAATGGTTAAGGAGAGATGAATTCAAACCAAAAAAAGAAAGGTTAATATTGGCAGCCCAAGATAGTGGTCTATGTACACGCTGGTTTACAAAGTCCATTGAACATGTGGGAGAAACAGACAAATGTAGGTTTTGTAAAACAGAATTGGAAACAGTCACACATCTTGTTGCTGGTTGCAACACACTAATAGCAGAAGGACTGCATACTGAAAGGCATAATAATGTGGAGAGACTGTTGCACTGAGGATTGTGCAGACATTATGGTAATGAAGTGGCTGAAAAACACTGGAAACATGACCCACAAAGCATCATAGAAAATGATGAAGTTTATATCACACGGGATCACCCATTACAAGCAGTTCAAAAGACAGATGCTAGAAAACTGGATATAGTGGTCCAAGAAAAGAAGACAAAAGTAGCATTGATCATTGAAATTGCCACACCCAGTGACTACAGTGCCTTGCGTACAGAGAGATGCAGTCATAAAATATCAGGATCTGCCGGCAGAAATGAGAGCAATGTGGAAGAAAGATACCCAGACAGTTCCAATAGTAGTAGGAGCAACAGGTCTTATAAAAAAGAATCTACAATCATACTTAGATATATTACCAATCCATGTAACTTCGTACAAACTGCAGACGAGTCAGTATTAGGTGCATTGCAAGTGCTGCGAAGAGCACTTTTGGCTGACATCAAAGATTGAAACAATACTAATTTCATGAACTTTAATCGTACTTTAGTGTAAACAAACAAGCAGAGGCAAGGTTCCAGTTCTCCAAATAATTTAATGGTACCAAACACAAACACAAGTGCTTTCACTGACTGCTTCTTCAGGTGTAAATAACAAGGTATAAAGACACCATACTTATACTTTTAATTAGTATCACATGACCTATCATTCAACTTTTAAAGAAAAAGACATTTCAATAAAAGTGATAAAAACATATAAAATATATATATATAACACAAATGCATACGAAAATTCTGACAGTTCCATCTATGTAAGGGTCGAGTTTTCAGGATGGTTCTCAAAGGGACATGGTAATTAAGGCCATGCCTTCTGTCTACCCTTAGCCTTACAATCCATTCAGCCTCCAGTCCTTCCATTCTGGTTCTAATATCTCCTCCCCTTGGCTTTGCCATACATCTCCCCAGGACCATAAACTTAAATATATGGTGTTCATTTGTCTCAATAACATGTTTCAATAAAAACTGTTTGATGCCCAAACGAGTAGTGGTCACACCATTAGCTTCACACATAAACCAAGAAGAATTATTTACTTCCACAAATTTATTGGTTAAGCGCTTTCTTCCCCTAGCCTTCGGGGACTTCATGAGAACTAAATTCCCCTACAAGTCAACCCTTTTATACAACTTAATAAGAACTGCTAATTGAATAAGTGAATAAATGAATAAATAGAAACAATATTATAAATATTACATTGTACTTAAAAAGTGTTGTTTTTTTTTAAAAAATGTTATAAACAATACATACCCTGTTGTTAAAAACATTCAAAATGTTAACGCTTTTTTCTTTAATTCAAACTTTCCCCCTATTAGAAGGTCCAAATGTTTTGAAAATAGAAATAGACAAAAAGGTTTTTTGGGGACACTTATGTACTCAGACAAAACAACAGAGGCAATTGCAGGGGAGGGTAGAGAAACAACCACAGATAAATAAGATATTTAATGAGACAGATATTCAGGTCACTCATAATGGTACATTTGCTTCATTGGATGGATTCAAAATCTACAACTATACAGATTTAAATATAGACACCACATATTTCTCTTTGTTTAAGAAGGGGTTCAAGTTTGTTCCCACTTTTAAATTGGAGACAGTGGATACTATTACAGAGTTAAAACTGTACACCAGAAAACTAAATTTTAAGATCATGTTTAAAGAGGATGTAGTCAACAGTAAAGGAGAAAAGCAGAAACAGATATTAAAGAAGAAAAGCTGTTTTAACCCACCACTTCACCCCTTAATAATGGCATTTGAGAAAGCATGTGAGGGTGACATTTAAAATGAAATTAAAAGTCACAACCCCACCAAACGATTTAATTTAAGTAAAGATGAATTTACTTTACTAAACAACTTTAGAACAAATAAAACATATAGAATTATGAAGCCTGATAAGGGTGGGGGTGTGGTGCTTTATTATGGTACAGATTATGTGAATTAATTAACTATGATTTTTTTCTGATACAGAAAAATACCAAATTTCATCTAGGAATGAAGCTTCTCTAGCACATAGGAAAATTCAATTTTTTCTGGAAGATTCTTTACTTCAAAAAACTATTTCAGAAGATTTGTACAACTTCTTAAAAACAGAGCATCCCCTTATACCTACAGCCTTTGGTATTCCCAAAGTGCACAAGTGTATTCAGAAACCACCATTCAGGGTTATTATTTCTGCACACAATAGTTCTACACACACATTGTGCATGTTTGTGGATATAATTTTGAAAGATTCATTACAAACTGTTGATTATTTACTGAAGGATTCCTGGGATTTTCTGTCTAAATTTAATGAAAGATGGTATAACAATGAAGTTATTTTTTCCACTATAGATGTAGTGGACTTATTTACCTCAATTCCCCAAAAGGAGGAATTAGACTTATTCTATGAGGCCATTAGGGAACTTACTAGTTTTTCAGACACTATGATTAATTTCATTATGGCTGTAATGGAACACATTTTGTCAAACAATTACTTCATATTTGAAGGAGAATTTTATAGGCAACTTCAGAGGGTTGCAATGGGGGTAACGTGCTCCCATTTATGCCAATCTGGTACTTTATTCATGGGGAAAAAAAACACATTTTTACAAGTATTTATTCACAGATGTGGCTTACTTATTACCGTTTCTTGGACGATATTTTTATCCTTTGGAACGATTCAACATCTAATTTCAAAAGTTTTCTTGAGCACATTAATCAGATATGCCCATTTCTTAAATTTACTGCCAACTTTTCAGAGGTGGAGATTAGTTATCTAGATGTGATGATTTCTAAGGATAAATTACAAAACAAGTTTGAATCTAGAATTTATAGGAAGGAAACTTTTTCAAACAGTTATCTAGATTTTCAAAGTTGTTATCCTTTCCACACTAAAAAGAACATTTTTAAAGGACAGTTGGTAAGGGCAGGCAGAATGTGTTCTAAGAAGGAAATATTTTTGGAAGAAGTATCCATCATTACAGATATGTTTAAGGTAAGAGGATATCCAAGTGGTTTATTGGAAAGGGTGGCGAACAAGTAATTGAAGGATGGGGTTCAAGGTACAATCCCCTGTTGACTAGCGGTGAGACTATCCAAAAACAAACCACTCAACCCCTCATTAAGGATGGTTACAACACTAGTATGGTTATTCCCTATGGAACTGGAGAACGGACACTTAAGGAGATCATAAAAAGAAACTGGGTTATTTTTAAAGGTAACACTGAAGTTTTTAATATCTTAGGTCAAATACCTAGCTTTGTTTACAAAGCGGGGAAAATTTTTAAATTTTTGATTGAACATTTCACTACACCCAGGACTATGTCTATGAAAGGAACGACCAGGTGTGGTCATTGTAACAAATGTCCGTTTGTGCTGAACCAAGATGTGGTACACATAGGGGGCAACAGGAAGGGCATTTTGTTGCAGAAAGGTAACTGTGACACAAAAGAGAACATTTATGTTGCCATTTATAGGTTCATAGGTTCATACTAGGCTATCTGTCTTGGGGCAATTATAAGCCTAGCCCGATTCTGTATAGCTTACGCCACCCCTTGATTTGAGTATACTGTGCCCTTTTTAAGGTTTAGTTTACTGTGCCTCTGTCTAATAGTGACACAGGAGTAATCCCTGGGACAAACCTATGATCCCCCATCCACTTATCGAGATTCTTCTTGAAGAGATTCAGTGAGGTGCTCTGCCTCACATGAACTAGAATTCTATTCCAGAGTGAAGGGAGCCTCTGGGTTATGAACCTGTCCCTCCAGCAAGTTCTATTTATTTCTGTGCTGAGGTTCAAGTCCCTCGAGCGTGTGGCTCTAAGGGATTTAGATTTACTGAGGTGGAGCATGTCCATTAATTCTGGATTTGACATAGCTTTGTATGTCAGGCATAGATTGCCTCAAGTAGGTGGTATGCAACTGAGTAGAGCTGGAGTTTTTAACCGAGCAGCATATGGCATCTGTTTGAGACCCTTGATCCTCTTGGTGAGATACTTTTGGGGTCTTTCTAATTGCTGCAGGTGTCGGGTAAGGTACATCCCAAAAGGGGCATTGTATTCTATGATGGGCCTGATGAGGGATGAATAAAGGGGCACGATTACCTCTCTTGATCTAGATGTGAAACCCTTCGTGATGAGGTGGGCTATGTAGAAGGTCTTTCTAACCACTTTGGCAATGTGGTTTTCAAAGGAGAGATTGCTATCAACTTGGGTCCCCAGGTCCCTAATAACTTTCTCTGAACTTAATGTGTTTCCGCCTATGTGGTAATTTGTGGGCACATTGTTTTTGCCAAAGGGTATGACTATACATTTTTTGGCATTTAGCTTTAAACCATGGCGCTGGCACCAGTTATCTGTCTCTGTGAGACCTTTTTGAAGGATGTTTGTGTCAGCTGGAGAGTTGATTATGGCGCCCAGTTTGCAGTCGTCTGCGAACTTGGTGAGCCATAGTCCTCCCACGTTTGCCTGTACCTCGGAAAAGTATATACCGAACAAGAGTGGTCCCAGGACAGAACCCTGTGGGATGCCACTTGTGACCGGTTTAGAGTCTGACATGGCTCCAGCAACTCTCACTCTGTGGGTTCTGTCTTTGAGCCAGTTTTCGACCCATCTTGTGACATAGGGGTTTATATTTAAGCTGGATAGCTTATCTATGATGCCCGAGCGGATTATTGTGTCAAATGCCTTTACAAGGTCCAGATAGGCTGTGTGGACTACCTTCCCTTCATCTATGGCTTTGGTGACTGTTTCAAAGAAGTCAACCAGGTTCAAAAGGCAGGATCTGCCCTTGACAAAGCCGAACTGGGTAGGATCTAGTGTCTGTAGGTCCCCAATGTCTTTGTTTATGAGCTCCATGATGATCCTCTCCATAGCCTTGCAGACTAAGCTAGTCAGGCTTATGGGGCGATAGTTTCCAGGGTCCGTAGAGGCTCCACCTTTGTGGAGTGGGACCATTGTTGCTGTATGCCATTCTGTGGGCACATATCCTGTAGTGAGGCTGAGATTGTATAGCTGTTTTATTTGAGGGATTAGTTCCTCTTGTAGTTCATGTAGGACCCAACCTGGGACGCCATCTGGTCCCATGGAAGCAGTGTTTTTTGCTTTGGAGAGGGCAGCCTTCACCTGAGCATCTGAGATGTTTGGGAAACAGCCCTCTGCCGGGATAGATACTTGCTCTTTTGGGGGGGAGGGGGTGGAGAAGTTTGCACTGAACCTGTCTGCCAGGATATTGGCGATGTCTATGGGTTCAGTGTATTTTTTGTCGTTTAGAATAAACTCAGAACAAGTCTGGGAGTTGCATCCCAGGTTTCTAACATAACTGAAAAAAGCCTTATGATTGTCTTTGGTGTCCTGTGCAATTTTCTCTTGAAGCTGGCCTTGGAGGATTTTATGAGGGATCGTAATTTTTTGCTAGTACTGATCAGAGATGCCTTCCCTATTAGGGATTTTGCTCTATCATGTAGTAGCTTCCTCCTTCTGTTGTACAGTTTATTTATGGCAGGGGTCCACCAGACTGGACGCCTGCCTTTGGATGATTGGGTCTTGGTTTTATTTGGGATAGCATGATCCATGCATTCCTGGAGATGTCCGTAGAATGCATTTATATAAGATTCGCATTTTGGGCTGTAGTTTCCACTGGCCCTGGGGCCTTGAAGGATTACACTTCGGTTTTGAGAAGTGAGAAGTTTGCTTTTGAGAAGTTTTTCACTGTGGTTTTCTGGGCTGGGGGTGGGGTCGGGATGTGGACATCCAGTGAAATTAATTTATGGTCTGATCTTACCAATGAGGGATATACTTCTGGTCTGGAGCATAGAGTCCCCATGTTGGTAATGATCAGGTCTAGTATGTTGTCCCCTCTTGTGGGAGTGGTGACTAGTTGTTCCATAGCATTTGAGTTTATAATTTCCAGGAATCTTTGGGCTAAGGTGCTGGGGCTTGAGTAGTGCTCCCAGTCAATGTTTGGGTAGTTGAAGTCACCCAATATAATGGTGTTCGAAGAGATCTTCATGTTCTCCAATGTTTTCAGGAAAGCCGAATGGGATTCCTGACTTTGAGAGGGTGGTCTGTAGGATGCTATAAACTGAAAAGCAGTCTTGCCCACTGTTAGTTGCACATGGATGGTCTCCGATACTTCGTGCAATGCCACTAACCTGGAGGTGTGGATATCCTTGATAAATCTTTTGTGGTTCGGTCCGGGTTTTGGGGCCGAAAAGCATGATATGAGGTATAGCCTGGTAGTGCTGGGGTGCTCTCTGGAGCCTTGAACCAGGTTTCTGTCACTGCACAGATATCGATGTTCTCCATACTGAGGAGAGCTTCGAGTGCGTGCATCTTGAGGTTAAGACTTCTGACTCATGCCAAACATGTTTGTATTTCTACATTGGTAAAACATAGAGAAAATTCTGTACAAGGATATATGAGCACTTGTATGCTATTGCTAAATGTAACACTAACAACGCTCTTTATAAACATTCACTGACCTGTCATGGGTACACAAAATTCATGTTTGGCATTCTTGAAGTGATTAAACACAACCCAAGAGGTGGTTGGTGGGAATTGGATGTGGATTTGAGGGAATTTTATTGGATTGTTAAGTTAAATGCCTTAGTAGAACCAGGACTAAATGACTATTTGTCTTTACTGCCTGTATTAAAGAAAAAAGCGTTAACATTTTGAATGTTTCAAATGTTTTTAACAACAGGGTATGTATTGTTTATAACATTTTTAAAAAAACAACACTTTTTATGTACAATGTAATATTTATAATATTGTTTCTATTTATTAATTTATTCAATTATTCAATTATCTGTTCTTATTAAGTTGTATAAAAGGGTTAAGTTGTAGGGAAATTTAGTTCTGATGAAGTCCCCGAAGGCTAGGGGAAGAAAGCGCTTAACCAATAAATTTGTGGAAGTAAATAATTCTTCTTGGTTTATGTATGAAGCTAATGGTGTGACCACTACTCGTTTGAACATCAAACAGTTTTTATTGAGTTCTAAGGATTTGGATGTCCTTCAAACGGTTACTTTTGGACTAAATAACATGTTTCGCTAGTGCATTATGTAGACTCCTTTTCGTCATACGGTATAGATGTTCTCTGACCATGTGACATCTGTGGCTGCATTTATGTGGGCCTGCCCCCTGTTTATTTCCTGGTTCACACTCATCACCTGATTGGTTGTCGCTCCTGTAATTCCATCTCTATTGGTGGAGTCGTCTGCCAATATTGTAAGTTTATTTCTGAAGACGAAGAATTTAGACATCCAGACACACGTGAAAAATTTAAGCTTGGGACCAGTGCCACCTGTGAGAGTATGCATGTTGTTTACTTAGCTGTATGCCAAATATGCCATAAGTACTATGTAGGGAAGACTGATAGACAGCTTAAGTTTAGAATCAGAGAACATCTATACCATATGAAGAAAAGGAGTCTACATAATGCACTAGCGAAACATGTTATTGAGCCAAATGAACACCATATATTTAAGTTTATGGTCCTGGGGAGATGTATGGCAAACCCATGGGCAGGAGATATTAGAACCAGAATGAAAGGACTGGAGGCTGAATGGATTGTAAGGCTAAGGGCAGACACAGGGCATGGCCTTAACCCCAACAGGGTTGGGAGGGTGGCCTAATGGTTAAGGTGTTTGCCTTACAAACACAAGGTGCAGGGTTTGAGTCTCACAAGGGATAATTGGCTAGGCTTAAAATGGCTCACAAGGGCAGTTAGCTTAGTATTAATCTATGATTCTATGACTCTATGTCCCTTTGAGACCCATCCTGAAAACTCATTCGTTACGTAGATAGGAAATGTCAGAATTTTCATATGCATTTGTGTTTTATGTATATATATATATATATATTTTTTTTTTTTATGTTTTTATCACTTTTATTAAAATATCTTTTTCATTTAAAAGTTGAATGATAGGTCATGTGATACTAATTAAAAGTATAAGCATGGTGTCTTTATACCTTGTTATTTACACCTGAAGAAGCAGTCAGTGAAAGCACTTGTGTTTGTGTTTTGTACCATTAAATTATTTGGAGAACTGGAGCCTTGCCTTTGCTTGTTCGTTTACACTACTGGATTGTTTTTTTTTTCTTTTTTGCGGAGGTACCTGGATATCATTGGTTGGTTTTATTCTTATTTAATCATACTTTGACTTGGGAATGGGGTCCATTACTGTTGTGGTATTAGAAACCCAGAAAATTTGGAGAAATTTGAGAAATTAAAAAAAAAAAGATACTGCTTAACATTAAATTAAATTGTTTACTTAACAGATTAAGCTACTGTTGCAACCTGACTTTCAGAATACAACCATGCCTAATGATATGTCATCTACTTTCTGTAAATGGCTTAAAAATGCATAACTCATTGGGGAAGTAACTGAAAGCACAATTGCAAATGGTTAAAACATTTTAAGACAGTAGAAGAATAATATTTTAGGTTGTCAAAAGTGCAAAAGCAATATTTATTGCAGGGGAAACTGAAGTATTAGAAACCCAGAAGATTTGGAGAAATTTGAGAAATTAAAAAAAAAAGATACTGCTTAACATTAAATTAAATTGGTTACTTAACAGATTAAGCTACTGTTGCAACCTGACTTTCAGAAAACAACCATGCCTAATGATATGTCGTCTACTTTCTGTAAATGGCTTAAAAATGCATAACTCATTGGGGAAGTAACTGAAAGCACAATTGCAAATGGTTAAAACATTTTAAGACAGTAGAAGAATAATATTTTAGGTTGTCAAAAGTGCAAAAGCAATATTTATTGCAGGGGAAACTGAAGTATTATAGCAATAACCCAAGCCTGGGTGTGGGTAATGCGGGATTTACAAACAACAAACAAAGACAACCGTGGGTAAATCCCGCATTACCCACACCCAGAAGTAGGTTATTGCTATTATACTATGACATTGTTTAAGAAAAGAAATAATTACTTTTCTTAAATAATGGCATTGTATAATGCCTCTTTGCTGCCCTTCCGCAGCTGGCTGGTATCCGGCAGTTCTGATGTACTGCGCATGCGTACACAGTACATCAGAGCTGTGGCCAAAAGCAACGGAGAAAGCAAGATCTCCGTTGCTTTTTACTGTTTCGCTATGTTAAATGGGTTTAACATAGCGAGACAGCTTTAAAATAAGCAACAGTCCGTTGCTTATTTTAAAGCTGTCTCGCTATGTTAAACCCATTTAACATAGCGAACAGTAAAAGCAATGGAGATCTTGCTTTCTCCATTGCGTTTTTTTTTTTAAACCTGTTTCGCTATGCTAAATGGGTTTAACATAGCGAGACAGCTTTAAAATAAGCAACGGAGATCTCCGTTGCTTATTTAAAGCTGTCTCGCTATGTTAAACCCATTTAACATAGCGAGACAGGTTTAAAAAGCAATGGAGAAAGCAAGATCCCCGTTGCTTTTTACACACTGTGTCACTATGTTAAAGGAGTTTAACATAGCGAGACAGCTTTAAAAAAAGCAACGGAGATCTCCGTTGCTTTTTAAACCTGTGTCGCTATGTTAAACTCTTTTAACATAGCGAGACAGTTTTAAAAGAGACTTATACTAATGGAAAAGTCCAGGCAACCAGACCTTTTCCATTAGTATAAGTCGATTACAACATGCACGCTGGCCAATCAGCATGCATGTTTTGGAATATTAATGGGGGTCATGGTATAATATAGCAATAACCCGCCTGGGTGTGGTAATGCGGGATTTACCCACGGTTGGCGTGGTTTGGTCCCGAGGGCGAAGCCCGAGGACCAAACAAAGACAACCGTGGGTAAATCCCGCATTACCCATACCCACAAGTGGGTTATTGCAATTATACTATGACATTATTTAAGAAAAGAAATAATTACTTTTCTTAAATAATGGCATTGTATAATGCCTCTTTGCTGCCCTTCCGCAGCTATCTGGTATCCATGGCAGTTCTGATGTACTGCGCATGCCTACACAGTACATCAGAGCTGTGGCCAAAAGCAATGGAGAAAGCAAGATCTCCGTTGCTTTTTACTGTTTCGCTATGTTAAATGGGTTTAACATAGCGAGACAGCTTTAAAATAAGCAACGGAGATGTCCGTTGCTTATTTTAAAGATGTCTCGGTATGTTAAACCCATTTAACATAGCGAGACAGGTTTAAAAAAAAGCAACGGAGAAAGCAAGATCTCCCTTGCTTTTTACACACTGTGTCGCTATGTTAAAGGAGTTTAACATAGTGAGGCAGCTTTTAAAAAAGCAACGGAGATCTCCGTTGCTTTTTTTTAAACCTGTGTCGCTATGTTAAACTCTTTTAACATAGCGAGACAGTGTTTTAAAACAGACTTATACTAATGGAAAAAGTCCGGGCGACTGGACCTTTTTCCATTAGTATAAGTCGATTTACAATGTGCACGCTGGCCAATCAGCGTGCACATTTTGGAATATTAATGGGGGGTCATGGTATAATAAGAAACTATCAACTTGGGAATATAAAAGAACAAACAAGATTGTATAGGTATCTGGGAATAGATGATAAGTTAGTAATACGACATGAACAAATGAGAATAAAGCTTATTTATATATATATATATATATATATATATATATATATATATATATATAATATTATAATATTTTAGAAGATTAAAGCTAGTATTGAAAACTGCCTTGAGAACTAGAAACAAAGTGTTATAAATCAGTTTGTTTTAATAGGATTGACTGTGCCCAAAAATGTACTGGCTTAGTAAGAGAGGAAAATAAGAAAATACTTGAAGCTTATCCAGTGATATATAAAATACAGTGCATGGAATTATTTTATACCTCTCAGTCAGACTGAGGTGCAGGCATCCTTGAAACTGAAAATATATGACTACCTCTGCAATCATAGGACTGCATACTTATTTGTTGGCAACACCAGATCCAAACACAGTGAAAGTTCTAAACTATGAATGCCATAAATCTTGGATGACATCTTTGCTTAGATTAGCAGAAGTGTTTCAGAAAGGAGTGGGTATGGAAATCAAATCAGACATAGACAAGAAGAAAGTGCCAGAAAACAAAAGAATATAATGAATATGACACAATTACAGTGCAGGAATAGTCAACTGCTGGAAAAGAAATATGTTGATTAAAGGGGTGGGTTTCGCATAACAGTTAAGAACTTCACCTCATATACACAATGTACAGGGTTTGATTCTGACCTCAGATTACAGGCTAGGCTTAAAATGGCCCTGCAGGGTAGTTACCCTAGCATTCAACTATGGATCTATAGGATTTGACACATAAATGGCCAAGGTTATGTCAGTTTAAACCAAAAGATGAAAGGCTAAATAATGACAACTGGAAGATAGTGGGCACTGGACACGCTTGTTAACAAACTCTGTAGAAAAACTGGGAGATACAAATAAATGTAGGTTGTATAGTACAGAAACAGAAATGGTTACATATCGTGATCCTGGTCATTATATACACATGGCTAATGGTCTATAAACTGAAAGGCACAATAATATAGCAAGATTGTTCCATTGGGGATTGTGCAAACACTACAACTTAGTTTTCTTCTTTCAGCTTTTCCCAGTTAGAGGTCGCCACAGTGGATCACCTGTCCGCTCATGACTGGCAGTGGAGTTTTACAGTGTTGAGTTGCCAGCCCGGCGCCCAACCTTCCACAGAAGGCACACACATGCACACACTCACACCTAGGGCCAATTTGAAGTGTCCAATCCACCTACAGCATGTCTTTGGTATGTGGGAGGAAACCGGAGCACCCGGAGGAAACCCACGCAACCACAAGGAGGACATGCAGACTCCGCACAGAAGGCACCCCAGCCAAGGATCGAACCGGAGAACCTCTTGCTGTGAGGTGACAATGCTAACCACTGCACCACAGTGGCCGCCCAAACACTAGCTGGAAAGCACTGGAAGCATGCTCTACAGAGGATTACTGAAAATGAAGACATTCTGATCACATGGGATCATCTAACAATGCCAGTCAAGAAAGGAGAAGTGAGAAAACTAAGCGCAGTAGGCAAATCATAAGGGACAAAGCAGTATTAAATAGTGAAATAGTTAAAGCTGCATACCGAGGTGCAGTCATAAAACACCAAAATATGCAAGACAGAAAAACTAAATACTCCCAGGTAGTACCAGATGCAAAAGAGCTAATAAAAAGAATTTTTAAGTATACATAACACATAGCGACTAGGTCTGAAGTCAAATGAAGCTATTATAAAGTATTCTGAATGTGTATTTCATGTATACGCGACTTTATTTTGTGCATGTGTTTTTAGTGCAAGTGCAAAGTCGGCGACTCTCAAACTCAACTAATGCCTTTCATTGTGCTGTACCTCTCTCAGAACTAACTAGAGATTGTTGCTTTGTGCTGTACTTGGTTAAACTTGTCTAGTGACACAAGTCTAAACCTTATAAAAGGGCTTACTTGTAAATGACTCACAAAATGTTATTGATGTGACACTGTCTGTAACTTGCACTGTTTATATATTGTTTCTATCACAGTCTCTAGACTGTATGCGGCTTAACACTAAAAGTTGTCTTAATCTGCCTTTACCAATTCAACCTTAGTAACCCTAATATTCCTATCTCTTTCCCTTGTGTTCCAGGAAGCCCCCTCTCTTACCTAACACTGCCAGGTCCCCAAGACCCAAAATCGCGCTCATCGGGACTTCAAACTACAGTGACTACTACGACCAGAACCTACCTTCAAAAAGAAAACAAAACCTCCAACCCAACCAGTATTTAAAAATACAGGGTAAACGCAAATCATTTTTATCTTATTAATCCAGAAGTATTGCGTTCTAGTCTCAGGGAACTTGCACTGCCACCAGAATACTTTTAGTACTATAAAGCCTCCAAAACTGTCTCTTTACCTGCATCATTGAAAAGAACTGTAGTTGTAACTCCACTGTGCTGAGTTCCGTTAACTACTGTTCCCTCTAAGACCCTGTGAGTCTTCTGGCGGTGTATGCCCCGCTCCGCTTCGCCCTCGCTTTGCTCGGGCTCCGCTCCGCTCCCTGCCCCCTTATCCCACCCGCCCCCAGTATCCCTACTTTTATAGGAACAAACAGTCCCTCCCACTTTCCCTCTTAGCAAATCCTAAGCTCCCTTGTCACACCCCAATAACTCCTCCCACCTCTAGGCCCACACCCATTACCAAATTCTACACTAAGTCTCTTCCCTCTCCCACTACCCTTCTCCTATCTCCATCATGGCCAAATACATTTACACTATTACCCCCCTCATAACCATACTTCTCATCACCACTTATTTCCTAACAACATATGAAAACCAAACTCTTATAGGTATCCCCTTCCCTAAGCGCCACACCAACTCCCAATACAATCTTCATGTCATCTCTATTCCACCTTCACTCTACCAGGACAAAACTGTATCCCCCAAAATAGTCAACACTACACTTCATTACCCTAAATCTCCACATAACAAAGCTAATCTCAAAATCCTATTTAAATTACAAAGATTTTTAGTTTACCTGAAAAATCGTATAAACATCGACGGCGATATTCACCCTAACCCAGGACCCACCACCATGCTAGACTCCAACCCCTATAAATTAACCCGAAAATCTACTGACTCCCTTCTAATACTACATCTGAACCTAAGAAGCATTAACAACAAAGTTCACAACCTTCACGCCATTATAGCTACTCATTCCCCTGACATTATGTGTCTAACCGAAACATGGCTAAAGCCCTCTACTAAGAATGAAGAGATCCTCCCACCTGGGTACAATATTATTAGGGCTGATCGTGCAAAGAAAAAAGGTGGAGGAATAGCTGTTATGTTTAAAAATACCCTGAATATCCTTAAGAATCCAACACAACCTCCTATAATCTCTAACCTAGAAATTATTGCCCTACAGATCTGCCTAAACTCTCAAAAACGCATCAACCTCATTGCAACTTATATCCCACCAGGGAACAACACAGAAAACCTGGAGCAAACCCTGAGCTGGCTAGCCACCAGCTACCCACAAGAAACCATAGTACTTGGAGACGTTAACATTGACTGGTCTCTCTGTTCTACCCATACAACTCCACAACCTATCAATCTACATGGTTTTTCCCAAACCATCCTATCCCCAACTAGAATAGGCAACTCTCTTCAAAAAGAAAGCATCATTGACTGGATCCTTACTAATAGGGACTCAAACAACTACACCACAGGCACCCTTCCCAGTGACCTCAGTGACCACCTAATAACTTATATCATTAAACATAAATGCCCAACTTCTAACCCCCCCCTATATAGACTAATCAGAAACAAAAAGAAATTCGTCCCACAACTATTTCTTGCCGACCTGAAATCCTGCAACTGGACTATACTAAAAACCCTACCACTCGAGGAGAGTGTGTCACACTTCAATGACACATTCCTTAAGATACTTGACTCACATGCCCCACATAGGCAAATTAGATCCAAAGTTCGTATAGCACCTTGGCTAACTAGAGAAACTAAAACCAAAATCAAACTCCGTGACCAAGGCTGGGATAAATGGAGAGCCACAAAAACCTCCCAAGATCGCACTAAATTTCAACAACTAAGAAACACCACTAAAACAGCTGTTACCCAAGATAAAAAACAATACTTCTGCCACCTCCAGCAAAAACACCAGAACAACCCAAAGAAATTCTGGGCAGGTTTTAACAACCTTCTGCACCCAGGTAAAACCTCCACCCCAACCCGCGAGAAACTGATAGAGAAAGGACAGGAAGAAGTAGCCAACACCTTCAACTCCTTCTTCACTGAGACTATCCAAAATCTAGCCAGTCAACTAACCTCCACTCCCCCATCTGCCGCTCAACTGTATGTTGACACCCCTACCCCTTTCAAGTTAAAGCCAGTCTCTTCCTCTTATATAATGCCCTCTTAAAAAACCTCAAACCAACCTCCCTAGCGGCTGACCACCTTCCTGCAGAATTCTTACAAATTGCGTCTGATGTAATAGACTACCCCATATCAATCCTTATCAATAGAACTATAACTGAGACGAACATCCCCTCTATCTGGAAGATTTCTTATATCATTCCACTTCACAAAGGTGGTACCTCCATGGAAACGTCAAATTATAGACCAATAGCAATACTGTCCCCAATAGCGAAAATCATGGAAAGATGCATCCACAAACAACTTCTTCACTACCTAACCTTTAATCATCTCTTGTCCAACTCCCAGCACGGCTTTCGCCCCCACCATAGTACAACTACTGCCCTCCTTTCCTTTGTTGACTCCATCAATAACAATCAAAACAACAAACTTATATCCTCTGCCCTCTTTCTGGACCTATCAAAAGCTTTCGATATGGTCAATCATCAGCTCCTTCTTAACACCCTTGAAACCCTGCATCTGGACACTCTAGTTCTAAACTGGTTCAAGGCCTACCTCACTGGTAGGCAACAAGCTGTCCTGTGGCAAAACAGTATATCAGGACTGCTCCCAAATACCATAGGTGTTCCTCAGGGCTCTATACTGGGCCCACTTCTGTTTTCCATCTTCATAAATGACCTTCAATCAGTCATCCCTAAATCCACCTGCATCCAATATGCCGACGACTCCACCCTAATCTGCTCAGACGTCTCCCTCTCGAATCTCCAAACCATCACTCAACACTGTTTTTCTCTAGTTGAAAAATGGTTCACCGACTTGAAACTCCTACTTAACCCAACTAAAACGAAATTATTACTATTCTTCCCCAACGTCTTCTCACCCCTAGGTAAAGAACTCCCAAACACTAACAACATAACCTTCCATGTTAAATCCAACAATGGGACCCTCATAACCCCTGTCACCAGTACCAAATTACTAGGAGTTACCATTGATCATAAGCTCAAATTTGACATACACATTACTCAAACCGTAAAGTCTGTTAACAAAAAACTAAGATCCATGTACAGAATTAAAAATTTCTTAACTCCTTCTACCAAATTAACTATTGCCTGTACCCATCTCCTCTCTTCCCTCCTCTACACTTCCCCGGGCCTCTCTTTCCTCAATAAACGTGAACTTAACATGCTCTTCCTTGCCTGCAACCACATTGCTAGATTTATAACAGGTTCCCCTTATCGAACCCACCATTGTCTTAACTTGAGGAACCTTGGCTGGCTGGAACTGCCTAATCTCCTCAAACTTAACCAACTCACCGAAGCTTACAAAATAATCAACCATCCTGATAAAACTCCTTCACTGTGCAGCATACTGACTCCATACACCAACCTCAATAGTCTTCGATCATCCAACAGTACCCAGATCCTAACCATTAAAGCTAAGAACTCAGGTGGGGATGCCCTCTACGCCAACTCCATTGGCAAGCCGTGGAACTCCCTGCCAAACTACCTAAGACTTGCAACCTCACACACTCAATTCAAAAACAACCTTAAAGAATATCTCACAACACAGTGGTTATGCCCATGTCGTGCACCTGACTAGCTACATATCTCATATCCTCTGAGTCCCACATCTTCCTAGCCCATTTCCCTTATCCAGACCTCTAAAATCTCTCATTCCTAATAGTAATGAGGATTATACTTGATCCAGTCTATATTCCATTACCATATGTGAAATTAATGCTATGTATAACCTCCAGTATGTTCTTTGTCTAATATAACATCTATGTAATTTTTTTTCATCTTGTAAATGTTATTTGTATTCTCTTTTTTGTAACTCTATTTTGAATCTTGTAATTGAAACATGTACTGACCATTTTGTTTGTTTGGAGCTTTTCTCCTCGGGCCTCTACTGAAAACGGATATGTATCCAGCTAGACTAGCCCGGTTAACAAATGTAAAATAAATAAATAAAATAAACATAAATAAGCTAACAATAGAGGTAATTTCATATGGACTGCAGATGGACACTATTTGGGGTACATAGCTGGTACTAAGAAGAGCACCCCTGACAAACATCAAAGACTGAAGCAATACTAAGTCATCAAATGTTAATCATGCCCTGATTTAGGAAGAGGATGGATTTCCATCAAAGTATTATAAGTCATAACCATTTGAAGAAATAAGAAATGATACTCACAGATGAGACTCTGAAGACTTATAAGAGCCCTGCTGTTTACTATATTAAACTCTGTTTACTAGTCTTTTTGTAAACATATGGAAGCATTACTATAATGTTAAATTAATGCACTCTACAGATGAATCTATATCCTTTTGCACAGCCCAGAATACATACAAAAACAGAAAAAGAAGTGCACCATTTATTTCATTCACTTCAAACATGGCTGGACCACTCATAACTTATATTAAAGGAAGCACCATTCTCCAATATAATTAATGCTAAACTCATACCTCTCAACTCTACAGATTTTTACAGAATGTCCAGATTTTTGCCTCATATTTTTGGTCTGTTCCTCATAAATTTTGAGGTTTTCTGGCAAATCATTGAGGATTGAAATCACTAAATAATACTAAATAATGGCAGACATTTGAGTTTCAGACTTTATATCCTTCAGAAAATACAGTACATAATAATGCAAAACTGGTTACTCTAGCAACGTTCTAAGTTTATAGTAGTATTTAAATGCTGTCCCTATTTTGGGCCTTTGTCCCCCCACTCTTTCTGGCTTTGTCCAGATTTCTTGCACTGAGAAGTTGAGTGGTATGGCTAGACTAATCTTTTTATATATTGGTTAGTGTCCAGAAACCATTCAGAACCTTTCTGTTCCTTTATTTCCATTTTCACTGTGACAGATTATGAAGGTGTCTCTTCATTTATTCGCAAATCAAATTTTACTTTGTTTCAGAAAGGAATTTGCCCCTTGCTCTATGACAGAAGTGTAGATAGGTTGGGGTGAAAAGGGTACAAGGTGTTAGGGAGAGTGATCATCAGCAAATGCCTAGCAGACTTAGTACAATAGTGGCATAGAGTTTGAGAATACTAGTATAACGTTTGTAGTCAAGTCTGAAGTGCTGTGGCTTCAGGGCTCCATGTATGGTATTTACAATGTAGCAAGCCACTTGTTAGATTTATAGCAAGTCATTTGCTATAATTACTCAGAAAGAAGAACCTTTCTTTTGCTCCTTGGAGAGCTTTTTTTTCTGCTCCTCATATTAGAGTTTTGGGGGGGGGGCAGATCAGAGAGCTGCACCAGGCAAGATAACACCTAGCTGCTGTTCTGCTCCAGGACATACCATTTTTTTTAGTTCTCTTACTTACTGCTCAGAAGTTTACTTCTTGAGACTGTATATTGCTGAGATCAAGAAAATGCTATAAATTACACATAGCAGAAATATGAAATACTTTTCCAAACACTATCAAAAATCTGTATATGAAGAGCAAAGTTGAGTTAGACTGTAACACTACACAAGTAAACTGTTTTGCCATTCCTTCACCATCTTTTTGAAGTGATAACCATCAGTCAACCACATAAGAAAGAGTTGTTGCTTCTGCATTTATTATGAAATTCATTATTTAAAACCTTTAAAATGGCAGTGGAAGATATTTCATTGTCTAACACCAGACCAGGATGTATTTTATAGAATCTGTATATATACATACAAAGATCATTGCACAGATCATTTGAGTTGTATCACAGCTGCTCCCAAGTAACACTTTGAGTCATGAATTATTGGTGTCACTGCTGCTGAACACGCATAAGAGATGGAGATCATAATAATCATATGATACTGTTTAGAGGGTGGTACAATCCTACAAACTTCCAGAGACAGGTTTTACACTGCCTGTCAGTAATCACTGATTCTCTGAGGTGCAGTAAGTTTAGACTGAGAATTGTGCTTTATCTGTTTGTATTGTGTAAGCTCCAGTACATGTGTTGCAAGTATGTGTGTATTCATGTTCATAATGTGGGCATAAATTGGGATGTAATGTAGCTCACTTTAATATGGCAATAAGGTAGTTTGGTACAGCTATAGCCTAAGTATATGAGATTATGTGGTATTACAAGTGCATTATAAGAAAAAATATCAGACAACACTGTGATCCTGCTTCAAGTACAGCACAAATGGCCATTGCTGTTTTATTTGATATTTAACTACTAGACAAGCCTGAAATGATGACTGGACGACTCTTCAGCTGAGTGACCGATCATATGTGCAACAAAGTTGCTCAGGTCCCTAGAATGTAACACAGAGGCTATGTGGCATACAAACTTGCACAAAGGCATACACAGATGCGTACACAAACACACACACACACACACACACACACACACACACACACACACACACACACTCTATATGGCACTACTTACCTAGACTGTTAAACTGAGAAGGGTGAAGCTATTCCACTTTGCCCTATCCTAGATTCTCCCATTGAAATGCATAGATACACACAGTCAAATTGCTGTATATACATTTTGCACTGCTCTACATGGATTTTGCATTGTACAGACATTTAAGAATTCCCATTCTACACAAGAATCCTTTGCAGAGCAGTTAATAGGGATACCTAAGGACACATTTAGCACAGACCATAGCCACAGGCTACCATATTTACATGTGACTCCAAAAATCCTTTGCTGCTTAGTACTAGTGAGCAGTGATCTGCCTATGAACTATGAACACTTGAATGGAATATAATATCACCTGCACAACTTTGTCCACTATGCAAAGTGTTTACAAATTTCACAATATATAACATTTAAGGTGTCAAACTAGAGAGCCATTATTGTATGCACTGTCTATGCATCATTATAAACATTTTCAAACTTAAAAGGAATGTGTGTGTGTGTGTGTGTGTGTGTGTGTGTGTGTGTGTGTGTGTGTGTGTGTGTGTGTGTGCTCACATGTATGTGCAAGTATGAGTAGGGACATCTCTGTTAGATATGTCTCTACTGAGTCAGAATGCAATACCATCAAACAATTATTGGATATTTCTTATTTATTTACAGCTACATATAACATGGGGTATGAGACAAAATAAATACGTGATGTAGTCTAATAGTTGAGAGCTTAGTAGCATAGCTAAGTACACATTATTTGAGCCAAAGTCTCTCTCTAACTCCGTCCCTTCTGTAAGCTGTGAATAGTTATTTGTGTTTTCCACTGCCAATGACTCCAAGAGTTTCTATTTTTTACTTCCTAAGCTGTAATATATCACTTGTTGTTTACATTTCATTATAAGTGGTCTGAATTGCATTACTTTGCACTTCATTGACCTTCATTGTTGTTTTACTAAGCCTGTTAAAAATAAAAGGACTGACTTCCAATATTACTTTCTCAGCTAAGTTAAAGAAAGAGCATTTATTTTCCATTTTGTTATACAAGTTCATTGATCTGTCAGCAGGAAATAGCAACAAAATAAAACCATATTTACCACAAATGTGCCATATTTACCTTACCATGCCAAGAAGTTACTGTGTTTCATTCAAAAGAAAGTTCACTTCTGTCTTACTACATTCTCATTTAGTCTGCTACATTCATGCATATCACTGTTGCAAGAATCATTCCTTGACTGATCAAAGTACTATATCTCCTGGTGAATATTTGACAAAACAGATGAAATGTTGCAGCCATTATATTCTGAAACAATGCTGTAGAATTTAGGAAATTAAAAACCTAAAGACAGTTCATGCAGTAAAAGCATAGCAGCACTCGAGAGGAAACAATTATACTTTTTCAGACAGCAGCTGAAAAAATGGTATGAATAAATAATTTGCCTAAGCTCATGCCACGTGGCTTTATTTAGTTAAATGAATTGCTTATTATCGCTTACTAATTTGTAATTAAGCTCCTCTCTGCCCGGCCTTGAACCTATTGAACAATCAGGTTAACAAAACATGAATAAGTAAAGAAAAGAAATAAAAAAGAAATACACAAAGAAAAAGAAAGCTATAATCACAAAGAAAAAGAAAGAAAGATATAATCCAAATTACTAAGTAAATAAACACTACAATGAAAAACACACAGCCATTTATCTGGTCATATTTTTGTGTATCAAACATCACTAAGTAGCACATTGCATAAAAATCACGCTATTGATAAATTAAAATGCCAGCAACATGCTTTGAACTTATTATTATTATTAAATTCATACCTGAACAGGATGAATTTGGCTTTTTGTGCTTCCAACTCCCTCAACAGTGGTGACTGCCATACCATGCAGCATGCAGACTGGAACCAGGCAGGAAACCGCAGAGAAATGTCTGTTGTAATGGTTAAGGATAACACAAGGAAACTGTCACGCTCCTACTTTGGACACAGTAGAAGAGTCTTTGTGGGCTCTGTTCAAGCAGCTTTATTTTATACAAACACATCACTATAGAAGTTTACTGACTTTAACTTAAGTAACATATACAAACTAAGAACTAAGATCATGCATGCTCACTCTCTGGCTGCTCTTTCAAAATGACACTAGGGATTACACGTGTCTGGAATTTATACATGCATATACAGTCTTTAACACGCTTCTTAAAGACACAGCACACATCACATACAATCTGATCTACATCCTCCCTCTTTGAGAAATAGATCTTGCAATGTTATGAGTCTATTTGGTATGCATATATCACAGGTAATTCCTTGCAATGCATTATACAAGACTAGGTACACACACACACACACACACACACACACACACACACACACACACACACACACACACACACACACACACGCACACACACACACACATATATATATATGTGTGTATATATATATATATATATATATATGTCTCTGTTAGAATGTCGAAAGCACAGTTCATCGAACCGTATCTTGACAAACACACTTTAGCGAAAGTGCATAACATTGAATATGCACTTTCGCTAAAGGAGACTGAAAAGGAGAAAACATGCCATTTGCATGTTTTGTTAGTTGTACATCAACATATACAGTTGATATACAGCTAACAAACCTCTTGTGGAGATTGCTGTACAGTGGGGATGAGGGAATATTCCCTTTTCCCATTGTAGTGTGATCTCGGAGTTAGAATATTAAATTGGGGGGTGTGGGGGGTGCAGGGGGGCTTGCCCCCTGCAAAATACTGTTTAGAGGTTGTTAGTCTGTTTTTTGCCGGTTACAAAAACCGGCTTTTGCAAAAGTGCACTTTCGATATACTGCACTTTCGCTTTTATGAGCTTTGATGTTGTTAGATCGATGTGTGCTTTTGATCTAACAACATAGACCCATATATGTATATATATATATATATATATATATATATATATATATATATATATAGATAGATAGATATAGATATATATATATATATATATATATATATATATATATATATATATATATATATATATATTTATATTTATATTTATATATACAGTTAAGTTCACGTTGCTACGTATTTCAATTGGGTTTAGATATTCGTCCATATCGTGTGACATTAAACTGGGAATTGGATTTAGTAACTGGAACTGCCTCTACAGAATGTTTGACCTTTGGAATGTTCAGAACATTCTCAGGAATGGAATCAGAGGTTTAAACACACTCTGGTATGCACTCTGGCATGGGAACAACATCTGCTTCGCTTTTTGATTTGGAGTCTACATCACAGAAACAATGTTGTGATCATGATGATGATTCTGGTACAGGAAGAAGAAGTCTATGATTCCTCCTATACTCTACACCCTTGGAGTCTACCAGATAAGATCTTGGTTCAGCACAGATGCCTGTAATCTGACCAATTCAGTCGAAACCTTTCGACTGGATTCCTACCCTCTCTCTTTCCCTCAAAAGATGAAGAACTCTGCTTGATCTGTCATAACTGGACCTCTGGATATTATGCTTCATAAACAATTGAGCCTTGATGGTTTTATTATTCTTAACTTTAGGCCTCAATGAACTGGAATTAATGGGCAGCATAGTTCTGGTTTGCCTGGAAAGTAATCTTTGAGCAGGTGAGCCAAGCATATCATCACGGGGTATATTTCTGAGATTAAGCAAATTCAAGAACACATTGATATTGTCATGCTTTGACCTTTCAAGTAATTGCTTTGCACTTTATACTGCATGTTCAGCTATTACATTTGACTGTGGATATTCTGGACTACTAGTAACATGTACAAAGTCCCATTCTTTTGCAAATTTATGAAACAACTGACTAGTAAATTGAGTACCATTGTCAGTGATAACTTTGTGTGGACTACCATGGACTGAGAAATGGCATTTCAACTTAGTAATAACAGAACTGGATGTTAAGTAAGGTAGTATATCAGTCTCAAACCAATTCAAATAAGAGTCTACCAAAACCAAGTAGTGTTGATTGTTCCACTTGAAGATATCACTGGCTACAGTTGACCAGGGTAGTTCAGGATCTGGACTTAGCTGAAGTGGTTCTCTTTGTGAATGCAGTCTTGCACTATTGCATACTGAACAAGAAGTAAGTACCTTATCAGTGTCTTTTGGTAATGAAGGCCAAAATACCAATTCTCTCCCTCTTCTCTGAAAGGATGTGGAAACTGGTTGACCACAATGAAAATCTGGATATATTCTTGTTGTAAGAAAGCAGGAACAACAATTTTAGGACCTTTGAAAATAATGCCATCTTCCATTAAAATTTCATCTCTGTAAGGAAAATAGGTTTGCACTTCATGTGGTGCACTAGATTTTATGGCCATCCAACATTAATGTAGTGAGTGAGCTTTTGCAAAATTGGATCAGTCATTGTGTGATCCCTTAACTCATCAAGCCTAGTGGTAGAAATATTATGTACTACCATCACATCAAAGTCAAAATTCTCCGCATCAAGATGTTCCGTCATATTTCTGCACAATCTGGATAAGGTATTAGCCAGATAGAGCAATTTGCCTTTCATATAGACCATTCTGAAATTGTACTTTTGCAATTTGAGCATCATTGTTTGTCATCTCGCTGGAACAGAATGCATAAGCTTCTTTAGAATAGTAACTAGTGGTTGGTGGTCAGTTTCAGTCAAAATATCTCAACCAAAAATATGATCATGAAACTTGGAACATGCAAATATTATTGCCAAAAGTTCCTTCTCAATTTGAGCATATTGCATCTCAATTTGGGTAAGTGTTCTAGATGCACAGGCTACTGGTCTGCCCTCTTGAATTATAACTGCTCCAAGACCAAATTTTGAAGCATCACAGGAAAGAGCGACTGGTTTGTTCACATCATACTATCTTAATGTATGTGGGGTGGTACTTTTCTGCTTAAGGTCTTCAAATGCCTTCTGGTGCTCTTTCAACCATGACCATGCAACATTTTTACATGTTAGCTCTCTTAAAGGTGCTCCCAACTCACTGAAGTCTGGTATAAATTTGCCTAAATAGTTGACCTTAGGAAATGCTGTACAGCTTGTACATTGCCTGGTGCTGACATCTCAAGAATAGCTGTTTGCTTGGTCGCGTCTAGTCTCAAGCCAGTAGTGGTAAATAAATGACCTACATATGTAACTTCTGGAAGTCTGAATTTGCACTTCAGAGGATTGAGCTTCAAGTTTACTTCATGTGCTCATTAGGGTTGCCAACTTTTCTTATTGAAAATTCTGGACATGTACGTAAAAGCAAAATGCATGCAGAATAAAAGTGTGCATTAACCTCCCCTCAAGGGGATTGTCATGCGTTATTACTGTGCTCGATCAAACATATTCTTGTGCTCTTCAATGTCAATTCTGGACTGTCCTGAAAAATTCAGGACAGTTGGCAATCCTACCGGGTGCTCTGTCTAGAACTTTCTTTAGGCTTCTGTCATGCTCTGCTTCACCATTGCCTCCAACCAATATATCATCTACTATTATGACACAAGGATAACCCAAAAAAATTTGCTCCATTGCACGCTGAAAAACTTCACTTTCAGAATTTATTCCAAATGGCATCCTTAGGAATCTGTATTTGCCAAATGGAGTACCAAAAGTGGTTAGAAATGGAGATTTGCGATCAAGCATCACTTGCCAAAATGAACTGTTTGCATCCAAAACAGTGGCATTTGGTATTAGAGCTGCAACCTCTTCGACTGTGCACATTGGATGATATGGTCTCTTCAATGCCTTGTTCAAATCTCTTGGGTCAATACATATTCTGATTGCATCTGAGCCTTTTTTGTGAGCTGCCACCATGGACGACACCCATTCAGTTGACTCTGTGACTGGACAAATCACATCTTGCTGCACCATTTTATCCAACTGAGCCTTAACATTATTCTGCATGGCTATCAGAACTCTTCTCACTGGTCTGACTACTGGAGCGATCTCTGGGTCTAATTTCATGGAATGCACAACTGGAAGTTTGCCCAACTTGTCATTGAAAATATCAGCATACTCTCAGAAAATGGCTTCAGAAAAAATAGAACTAAGAAATGCACTTATGTGATGAAACTCTAGCAAAAGAAAGCAGATTCGCTCTCAAACTATCTTTAGAGTCCCAATAAAGACTGTACTGGTCTTCAGACTAAATAGAATAACAAGCTGTAACAGTTCTGGACCAAATAACATGAAAGCACCACTGAGCCTTCACTTTGAATTTCTTCACTTCCATAACCAACAAGTCTCGCACTACTGGCCACACTGACTTGTTAATTAGTTCTCACTTTAGCAAATGTGCCTGCTGATATAACATTACACTTTGAATCAGTGTCTACTTTAAACTGTGGATTTTCCATTAATCCGGAGAGTACAAAACACTTTACTTTTGCTAATACATTCACTGTATCACCTCTTTCACCAAGTACTGATACACCATCTACATAGAAAGCTGACTGCTTTGACTCTACTTGATCAACTTGTTTTTTTGTGTGACCTTTCTTTACAACTGTGTGGGGTATACTTGCTTTGCAAAACTTTTGGAAATGGTTCTATTTTTTTACATGTGTGACATTGCTGACCAAATGCTAAGCACTTCTCTCTTTTAGACTCATGATTTGCACCACAATTGCGACAGTTAACAATAAGGCTAGATCTGGGTTTTGCTGATTCTTGCTTGTACTGCACTGAGCAGTAATGCCTGAATTTATTTGGCTTGTAAAGCAATAGACAGCATCAGTAATGGACCCCATAGTCAAGGACGTAGAAATTCTTCAAAATCTGGACCCAAACCAACTTGGGTTTGTTAAAGGAAGATGTGGACTGTTTTGAAACATGTCACTAACATACTAGACTCGGGTAAATTAGTCCATGCCATATACTTGGATTTGGCCAAAGCCTTTGACACCATTCCACACTCTGACTATGAATAACAAAATTAGTCGGTTAGAGCTGCAAGGACTTGAGTTCTGACAGTGAGTATCCCTCAGGGATAGGTGCTGGTACCTCTTCCTTTTAGATCTACTTCTCTGCCATTAAAGCATATACCAAAGCCCTGTAACTTACAAAGTTGGCCAATATCTGCAAATTCAGAACTGTGATAAATACCACATATGGCTATGTGTATTCTCCAGGAAGGCATAACTCATGTGAACAAGTGATGCTTGGAACATGGTCTCACACTAAACGCCAAACAGTACAGCACTGTGTCCTTTGGCAAACCTGGCATTCCTGCTCCTAAAAATTGACTTGGTTATTAGGGACTTGGACAACTTCTTTGACAATGAACTATCCTTTAACCTCTATGTGACCACTCTTGTTAGGAAATCCTATTACATAGCCAGACTAATCACCATGGACACATTTACTACACAAAGAAAGTCATCTTCCCCCCTCGATCCCTCCCTTATCAGACCAAAACTAAAATATAATGCTCCCTTATGTATGTACTTGGCTAGGCATATTTTATTTTTATTTATTTATTTTACATTTGTTGATCGGGCTAGTCTAGCTGGATATATGTCCATTTTCAGTAGAGGCCCGGTGAGATAAGCACCAACATTCAAAATGAAATTACATAAAAAAAAACGTGAAAAAACTTTACAGCAGTACATGAACATAGGCAACTAAAGATAACATTTTAACTGGTGACAAAGTTATAAAGTACAAATTGCAGAAAGTAGAACATTTAGATAAGAATATTATTACAAAATATTGCTTAGAGTGGTATTTATGGTGAATACTAGCATAATGTATAGTAATAGAGGATACAGGATAGTATGAAGAAGCCTGGCAGATATGTTAGTATATCATGTGGTATAAGAAGTGGAAAGAATACATATATATAGAAATAACTACATATGTATATATATATATATATATATATATATATATACACATATATATATATATATATATATATATATATATATATACATATATATATATATATATATATATATATATATACACATACACACATAAATACCTAATATGTAGATAGTGAGAAGGAGATATAGAATCAGTGGATGTAAATATGAGGTAGATACAGTGGTCTAAAAGATGTAGAATGTAGTCAGGTGTCGGGGGCTAAAGTTAGTCAGGATTACTACAGGGGCACAGCCATTGTGATTTAAGGAAGAGTTTAAGTTTCTTTTTAAAGAGAGATTTTGAGGGAATAGAAGAAAGTTCATAGGGGAGGAGGTTCCAGTGTTTTCCAACAGTGTTAGAAAAGAGGGAGTCTCCAGCTTTGTTGTTTGCTTTGTCAATATTTACAAGAAGTTTATGTGCTGATCTTAGGGAGTTTAGGTTGTGGTAGGGGTGAATAAGAGTAGTTAGTATAGGTGTTTTGTTAGGTTGATATAGAAGTTGATGGGTTATGGCTAGTTGATTAATTTTTAGTTGTTGCTGAAATTCTAGCCAACCTAGTTGTTTTAGATTAGTACAGTGGTGAGTTCTAAAAGGGTTGCCTGTGGCAAATCTGGCTATGCTGTGGTAGGAGTTTTCTAGCTTAAACAGATTCTTTTTTTGATAAGCTAGTATAAGTGGGTGAGGCATAGAGAAGGGATGAGATAAGATGTGAGTGGGCAATAGTTATTCTAGAATCTGGAGTGAGGAAAGGTTTGATTTTGTAAAGAGAGCCTATTTTTTATTAATATTTTTCAAAGTGTTGCTTATGTGGGTATCGAAGTTAAGGTTGTCGTCAATGGTAACGCCTAGTAGTTTTGTAGTATAATCTTGTGATATAGGTGTGGCATTTTTAGATGTTATTGTAAAGTCTATGTGGGGGGATTTACTGGAAGGTGTGAAGAAGAGGAGTTTGGTTTTTTTTGGGTTTAGTAGGAGACAGCGTTGAGAAAACCATTATTCTACAGAATTAAAAATGTGTTGAGTAAGGGAGTGAAGTTCAGAGACAGATTTTGCTGAGCAAATTAGTGTAGAATCATCTGCGTATTGTATGCATGTAGCTTGAGGGACTACTTGTTGGAGGTCATTGATAAATAAAGAGAATAGAAGGGGGCCCAGAATGGACCCTTGGGGGACACCAATGTTAACTGGTAGCTGGGAAGATAGAGTGGAGTTCCAGAGTACTGCTTGAATATAGCTTGAATTGAGCATATAACACAGCTCATCAGATTACAGCATTTCTTTGCTAAGAAATGAAGAGCATATTCTCCCTGAGTTACGCTGACCACCTTAGAGCCCACTCACTCTTTTCCTTTACTTACAGACAACTGAGAGGTGATCTCTGCCTTATCTACAGAGCCTCAGAAGATCCAGTCCATTCTAACTTCCTACACATCCACAATACTAATCACCCTAAACACGTGTTCAAAACATAGAAACGTCCACAGAACCATAAACAGACTCTGTAGGTAGGACAGACATGTTTCACAGAGAATACCTCTTTTGTGGAACAGACTCCTCTTAGAGGTTAAACAGTGTAGATCTATGACCCTTTTTAAGCATACTCTGGATGACTGGATGGGCAAACAGAAGTACAATCCCAGTCTGGCTCCTATAACCCTTATGGAAAGGGGTTAAAACAAGGTCAAGATCTGGTATTAATTCATGTTTTGGTAAATAGATGAGATCATTGACTAGGCTACAAATAGTCCTCTAAATCAATATCCCAATAAGAACCTATTGAACCAATTTTCATAACTGTCACTGACTTTGACAAATATATTTGTCCTGTCCCTAGTAGCAATTTAATTTTCAAGTAAATCAGTGAGGATCCCTGTCAGTTAATATGCCAGACACATTAGTTTCATGTTGATGCAAAACCTTTTGTTCTGTTAACTTTTTAAGTGAATTAGACTAATATTTAAAAATGAGCCCTCATTTTGGGCCTTTGTTCTCCCACTATTTTATTTTTGAGCAAAGAAGCTTTAAGATATAGTGTGTGTCTGTGCGCGTGTGTGTGTGTGTGTGTGTGTGTGTGTGTGTGTGTGTGTGTGTGTGTGTGTGTGTGCGTGCGTGCGTGCGTGCGTGCGTGCGTGCGTGTGTGTGTGTGTGTGTGTGCGTGTGTGTGTGTGTTCATCTGTGTGCATGTGTGTTTTATGGCACAGTTTTCTACAGTTCTAATGTAAGCAGAATGTCTTTCTTTAATCACTGTATTGAGAGGAAAAAATTTCTATTAAACAATATTCCCTTTACATCAAAAGGCAGCCATTTTTTCCATACAATTCTCCTCTACTATAAACAAAATCTGTAACAAGTGTGACAACTTCTTATGTTTGCCAGCTGCAAGATTTACTAAAGGTGGAGCTGTGTGCCTAAATCTGTGCCCACATCCTACATAAAAGTACTCTTAAGCAAATTCAAACCGAGCTCTACTTCAGCTGATGATCTTCCAAGTGAAAACCTTAAAATAGCAGCCGCTAGCATTGCCTACCCTGTCTCAGTCTATTATAAATAGGTCAGTCCAGGAATCCCATGTTCCCTCTCTCTGGAAAAGTAGCACATTATCCCTCTGCAAAAAGGAGGAAGTTGAACAGATGTTACTAACTTCAAACCTATAGCAATCTTATCCATGCTTTTAAAGTCCTCTGTCTTGATAATACAGCCACTGAAGTCACTTCTCGTACTATCCCCACTGCTGTGGCAACTTTCAGTACAATCGAGTTATAACAATTTAATGTAATTTGTAGCCTGCATAACTCGAGTACAGTGTCATTTATAAAAAAGAATGTGGGTTCCAGCACAGCTAAGTCAGAGTATGTTGCTCCAGGGATTATCTGAAAAGGTCTGCCAGCAAGGTAACTAGGTGACCATCGAACAGACCTTATATATCCATATCCATTCCAATTTTTGAGCCTTGTTAATAATAAATGAGCTGTGGATTCAAAAGTTATTTTCAAATCAGTGTAGGTTGCTATATTTAATTATGTCTTCTCTAGATTCCTAATACAATATCAGTAATACTATATATGGCAATTAGAAGGGTCTATATTAAATCAGCGAATGCTTAAAATAGTGAACGCTGATTTATCGACCCTTTAAGAGCGAAACCTCACAATCCCAAAGACAAGGAACAGAGATTTTTTTCCTAGGGAAAAAAATCGCTGGGCAATTTTTGGGACATTGCCATTTCCTCCACTGTGGTGCGATCTCAGAGTTGGTATATTTAGGGGGGGGGGGGAGCACAGCTTTATTTTGTGTTTTTAATTTTTTTTTTTTTTTTTTTTTTGTGCAACAGCGATTTTTTTTTCCCTGAGATAAAAATCACTGTTCTGTGTCTTCAAGATTGTGAGGTTTCACTTTTAAAGGGTCAATAAATCAGAGTTTGCTATTTGAAGCATTCACAGATTTAATATAAACCCAATTAGAATACTATAGCTTTTCCTAAAACCATGCTGACAATGTTGAAGATATTAGAAAAAGTCATGGTATGTTTTGGTTGTTGGCACAGTTCCAGATTTGATAGTGTGACTATATGCATTACAGACTTAGTGTTAACAGAAAAATATGTCCTTAAAATAAGAGGTGATGATCACCATGTGAATGATCACTTTTTACCTGTAACTTATTTAGAATGTGAGGAATGTTATGAGCACATACTTTAATCTTATCTTTGAAGCATTCACATCTTTAAAACTACCCTGAAGTTCGCAGCCAAAACTTGTCTTATTGTGACTCTTTAAATAAAAATTTAGAGTGGGAAAATACTGGGCCAGTAAAACATGAATTAGAGACATGGCTATTGTAAGCATATAGCCCACTGACAAGGACCACCCCCAAAGGAAATGTAATACTTTAAAACATTACAGAAATGAGTAGCAGAATATGGAAACGTAATAGTATGAGCAGCTGCTGAGCCCATGTTGTTGTAAAACATCATCCATATGGTCACTGATAGCCTTTGAGAAATCCTGTTAGCGGGAAAGGATCTGTTTTTATTTTTATTCTGCCCAGGTTATATCATTGTCAGTCAGTGGGACCCTTCCGTGAACTGGAGGTCCATATAATATATCAACTCTCAGTCTCTTTACCCTGAAATTGAATAATTTTTTTTCTCACAAATGTTGAGATAATATCCACAAAGGATTCTAGGACTTTCCAATGTCTTTCTCTTCAAGAATAAGATGCCAGTTAGCTGTTTATTGTACAGTAAATACTACTTTAAAACATATCTGTGTATTTATTTTGAATTATTATTATTATTATTATTAGGTCTCGACTAAAAGGGCAGCCAAAGTGAACCACGGCACTCACCTGTAAGATAAATAAATGAATTAAAATAAAGTTATGCAATCCATGGGCTGAGACTGAAATGAGTCCAATGGGATCAGTGATCTACCCTGCTTGACAAATTCAAAATAAATAAAATAAATGTCATTCATGGACAATATTAATCTTCCCTTAACATAAATTGGTTTAATTTTGAGTTTTCTGAAACACAACTGGAAGACACAGGAAAATGATTTACTGAGTAAGTTAGGATAACTGGTATTTATATAGGCTGTATTAGTTACAATGGCATCCAGGAGTATACAGGTCCAAGAGATGGAATGTGGCCAGATGGCACAATAATGATTTGAAACAGCTCAAGGAAAGTAACAATTGCACTAACTAGTCTGTTTTTGGGCCTACACAATTCAGATTAGAGTCAACATATAGTATGAGACAATTCATAGCTAACTCTGTCAGATATGTGAAAGTACTTTCCCAAAGACTCTAAGTGAAAAAGGAAGGGATCCATATGCAGTCTCACAAGAATTTCAATGTAACCTTTAATTAACATTTGGCCAGTTGGCCAGTTGGGGGGTTTCTTTTTTCTCAAGCAAGCTATGGAAGCTTGCAAATTCTTTTTGACTTAAAAAGTACAATGATCTCTACTTTTGGCTGACCTTTTACTTACTTAGATGTTAAAATTATGGATTATAACCTAACATTATGTAACCTTCAGAATAAGACACATTTTGAAGAAATCAAGCTTACTGATACACTCAGCAGCCCCATGTTGTTATCCGACTGTGTTCTGAAGGAATTCAAGTCCTTGGCTTGTTAACTGATGATAACAAATTGTTTCTTTGACAGAGTAACAACCATTTCCTCTTCTTTGTCCTAAAGGCCTTAACTACTCAGTTGCAATTATTTCCTGTTTAGAGTAATTTCATGACAGACTTTTCTAAACCTGCACCTTTAAAATAAACTCATCCTTAAACACCTTGATATCAAATACTAAATTCTCCTTCTGTTGCCTCTAACGTAAAGTGTAAGAGGACCAAGATGTCTCAGTCTTTCCTCATACAGCATGCCCTTCAGAGCTGTGATCCTCCTTGTAAAGGACGTCTGTATTCTGTATATCTATACATAATCTCTTTGGCTGATGGATTCCAACCTAAATTACAATATTCTTACGTCAGCCTCTATAAAGACATATCAATATTAGTGTATTTCTGCTGGTGACATACTTTGGAAGACCCCCATGTTCCTTCTTGTCTTCAAAGACATGTTGTAAATATCCAAAATGCCTGAAATATCACCAATAAGTGACACGAATACTCCACTGACTGAAAAGACTTTATTACATTAAACACACAAAACGTTAAGCGCTTTCACCCAGCAAAAGTGAGCTTCATCAGAACGTAATAGTTACTAAATGCTGGTGCTTAAATTTAAAACTTGGCGCCAAACATTATTTCATTAAAGGAACATACACTTGATAAAAATGTTCGTCCATTACAAAACCTTGTATCTATCATACAACTAATTATTCCATTTTATTTCTGTCTAACATAAAACTCTTGTTGTGTGCATTACTTAAAAATATGCAATTATTTCATCTTATAATTCCTATTAAATAAATTCAACATGACAGTCAGTATAAAAGTAAATCAATAAAATAACATATTGTGTCCAATATGTAACTAATATATGCATATGCATAAATTGTCTACTAAGGATTCTAAAAAATCTAAAAAAAATCTAAAAGTAAATAGATACATATTCATATGATAGATTGTATACCTATAATGTGAAAATGATATGTAGTTATAATATATAATATGTCTGATGAAAAGTTCATGTATACTTAGGTATTGTCCTGAGGTAGGGCAAGTAAAAAGTATTCTAAACAAATATTGGAATTTAATGTTGGTGGATCAGGCCCTATCTGATATAATTGGAGAAAAACTTAATTTTGTATACAAGATGGGTAGGGACTTAAAGAATCATTTGGAGCAACACAAACAAGCACCAATAGCCAAGGGTGTTAATAATAAAAACAGCAGACACACTAAAAAATGCGGATGCTGTAATCAATGCTCTTACATACTAGAAGAGGAAACCATCATAATTAAGAATGGGTTAAACATCATAGTAAAGTTCCAACAGGGCAATTGTAACACAAAAATGTTTATATATTTGGCTAAGTGCACCCAATGTGCAGGATTCTATATAGGTAAAATGGAGAGATGTTTTAGGAAATGTATTTATGACCACACATACAGCATCAGAAGGAAGGACACCAATAATGCCCTATATAGGCATATAGAAAAACAAGGAGAGTCTTATAGGTTCATAGGTAGGTACTAGGCTATTGGCCCTAGGGCCTATATAAGCCTAGCCAAAAAATGTACCCTGTCTTTCGCCACCCAAGAAAATTATTTTCCTTTGCCCCTATTGAGCAGAGCCACAGAAGTGATCCCTAGGGTGAATTCCCCATCCAGTCATCAAGATTTTTCTTGAAGAGTGCTAATGAGAAGCTCTGTTTGACATAGATAGGTAGTCTGTTCCAGAGTATGGGAAGTCTCTGGGACAGGAATCTATCCCTCCAGCATGTTCTGTTTATTGTGGAGACAAGGTTTAGGTCCCTAGAGTGTGTAGCTTGGAGGGATTTGGATTTCTTTAAGTGGAGCATGTCCAACAGCTCTGACTTTGACATAGCTTTGTATGTTAGGCAGAGATCGCCCCTGAGTAGGCGATATGCGATGGAGTAAAGCTGTAGTTTTTTGAGACGGTCTGCGTAGGGCATCTGTTTGAGGCCAGTAATCCTCTTTGTGAGGTATTTCTGTGGTCTTTCCAGTTGTTGTAGATGTCTTGTGAGGTACATACCAAAAGGGGCGTTGTACTCTATAATGGGTCTAATGAGTGATGAGTAGAGAGGAACAATGACCTCTTTTTTTCTAGATGAGAATCCTTTTGTGATGAGATGAGCCACGTAGAAGGATTTCCTGACCACTGTGGCGATGTGATTATCAAAGGAGAGACTACTGTCCACCTGTGTCCCAAGGTCTCATCACATTTTTGGCATTAAGTAGACTACCAGCTATGTGGTAGTTCATGGGTACAGAGTTTTTACCAAAGGGGATGACAATACACTTTTTGGCATTGAGCTTCAGTCCATGGCTTTGACACCAGGTATCTGACTCAGTGAGGCCCTTTTGTAGTTTGTCCACATCATTAGGAGTTTTGATTATGGCTCCTAGTTTGCAGTCATCTGCAAACTTTGTTAGCCAAAGACCTTCTGTGTTAGCCTGCACTTCAGAGAAGTAGATACCAAACAGGAGAGGACCCATGACTGAACCCTGTGGTACTCCACTTGTCACTGGTCTGAAGTCGGATTTGGAATCTGCTTTCACAGTGTGGGTTCTGTCCGTGAGCCAGTTGGCAACTCATCTTGTGACATAGGGATTTATACCTAGTTTAGTGAGCTTATCTATAATTCCAGAGTGGGGGATGGTGTCGAAAGCCTTGGTGAGATCTAGATAAGCTGTGAACCATTTTACCCTCATCTATGGCTTTGGTGACTGCTTCAAAGAAGTCAATCAGGTTTAGGAGACATGATCTGCCTTTTACAAATCCAAACTGGGTAGGGTCTAGAGCTTGGAGATTACCAATGTCTTTGTTTATGAGTTCCATGATGATACATTCCATGGCCTTGCAGACCAGGCTCGTCAGGCTAATGGGGCAGTAGTTTCTGGGGTCTGTCGTGGCTCCCCCTTTGTGGAGTGGGATAACCGTTGCAGTGCGCCATTCAGTGGGTACAAAGCCTGAGGTGAGGCTATGATTGAACATGGTACTTAGGTAGGGTGCCAGTTCATTCTGTAGTTCATGTAAAACGCAGCCTGGGATATTGTCAGGTCCCATGGATGCTGTGTTCTTGCTCATGATTTTAAATTTGCCATTTTAGAATCTATTGCGAAAGATCCTAGGGGAGGTGACTATAAAGCCCTCCTCGGTTATAAAGAAATGTGGTGGCAACTTCTAACGGATGCTTCTACACCACCTGGTCTTAATGACCATATTTCTAGCAAACCTATTTTGGCACTAAAATAAGATGTGCACAACATATTAGGCGAAGGATAAAGTTTACAGCTTATATCCACACTTGTTGATGCTCAATTTACTTAATATAGCAAAAAGTTTCATTACATAGTGATTATGGGTGTTACTAAAGTTATTCTAGCAAGACTACATATATTGAATTCCCTCTTTTCATCAGACATATTATATATTATGAAGCAAGTTCCAAAAATTATGACCAAGAAACAACCACAAGGCAGCAGCTTTTCCAGTTTTAAAATGCGTTTTTAAGTAGTAGAAATGTACTCTGATATTATAAAAAATCCAACAGTTTATTTTGCAGGCACCAGGTAAGCACTTTCACTAACAGCTTCATCAGACAGTTAAATTTTAAAAACTTTCATTACTTTATATACTGATCACATGTTAAATCTAATCATCCAATTTAGTATCTTAAAGCAAAACGATCAACGTATATGCTCTTGGATGCTTACATAAAGCTTATGTATATCAAAGAAATGACAACCTATCTGCACATCTTAAATACTAAATAAATAAATGAATTCCCAAACACATTACCTATATATTATCACCAATTCATTGTATCAAGTACTGCCTTTAAAAACTACAGACATACATACTTTCTATGAGAGATCATAATAGTATGCAAAACGATCAACATGTATGCTACTGAATACTTACATAAAGCATATATTCATCAAGAAATTTTTTACAACCTATCTACACATCTTAAATACTATATAAATAAATAATTTTCTAAACGCATTACTTATATATTGTCACAATTCATTATATCAAACGCTACCTTTAAAAGCTATGGATAATGCATACATTCTATAAGAAATCTATACGTGTGTGCATATTCCATTTCCAATTAGAAAATAAGTGCATTTATGACCACAAATTATACTAGTGCAATAAATAACATCTCATTAATCTATCAAAATAAACTGACAACTGAGTACATAAAATAAGGTAATGTATACATAAAAATCAGCTAAATATGTCAAAACAATATATGCAAGGAATTCATGGTCCTAATGGCACCATAACATTACCTCTAATTGGCGATCAAACACCTAGATTTTAATACAGGTTTCAATGAGGCTCTCTCATTGAGGCCTCTACCCTTATCTGCTCTCATTTTCATAATCCAGTTGATTTCCCTTTTTTCCGTACTGTTCCTTATATCACCTTCCCTTACAATAGGGGTAATGGTATCAATGACCATGAAACGAAAAACATGTTCCTCCCCACGTGCCATAATATGTTTGGCCAATGCATTCGTATTATGGCCTATTCTAATCACATAAAGATGCTCTCTAATTCTAGTCCGGAAGGTCCTGTTGGTTTTACTGACATAGAACAAGAGGCATCTTTGGCATACAGCCAAATACAACGCATGGGTACTACTACAATCTGCATTTACATAAAATTTGAAGAAATGGCCTGTATCTGGGTGTATAAACCCATCTCCTGCTTCAATATGTGTAAAAAATTACATTTCCCAGATGGACTTGTCCCTGTGTAGTCATGATGACTGTTTCTAGTTACTGGGTGACATAGTAGTCTTTTAAGATTGAATTTATTCTTATACTGAAATCTAGGATTATCCCCTACTATGTCTCTTAATTGTGGATCAACTGTAAGAATACGCCAAAGATTATCTATAAGATCCTTAATGTTTCTATTGTCACTGGTATAATACATATGTATTTTTAAGGAAGGCATTTCACTATTATGTTGTTTAGGTACATGTTTTCGTGCAGAGTAATAAGGTGCAGCTGTACTTTCTCTCACTAGGTGCATATTTTGTACCCCTGCATCTACCTCTGATTCCTTATTTCCATGTTTAAGTAATCTGCTCTTAAATGCTTTAATTTCCTGTTGATATCCTTCTTTTGTGGCATTAAGGCATGATATCCTAATGCTTTGACCCTTTATAATATTATAAAATATATACGGGGGATGCATGCTATGTTGATGAAGAAGGGTATTCCTATAACATTTCTTCCTATAAACTCCTGTATTGACATATGTATTCATTATTCTCTCCACAAATACATCCAGGAACTCAATCCTGGTACCTGAATAGTTAGATGTAAACTTAAGATACGTAGTCATGTTATTCATATATTCCACATATCTCTCTAAATCCATTAAATTACCTTCCCATATGAAAAAAATGCAGTCGACAAAACGGCAATAGAAAGGAATGCTCTTTTGATGCCATGCATTAGGAAATAAAGCTTCCTCTTCCCACATGGCCAAAAACATGTTGGAGTAGCTATTGGCACAGGATGTGCCCATAGCTACACCTTCACATTGGATATATATATATATATATATATATATATATATATATATATATATATATATATATCATCACCATACACAAAGACATTGTTCTCTAATATAATTTCTAGGAACATACATAGAAGATTCATTTTTTGCTCTGTGTATTCACTATGTTTGACTAGATACTTTTTAATGGAGGTAATGCCCAAGGCATTAGGAATGATGGTAAATAAGGACTGCACATCTAAGGTTACAAACACCATGTTGGATTTCATATCGGTTCTATTAAAGAACCCATATAGATCCAACAAAAATTGTTTAGTGTCCTTAAGTATATTTTTATTTTTGTCTATAATTGGTCTAAGGTGTCTTTCAACATATAGCGAAAAAGACTCCATGCACCATCCCCTACCAGACATGATTGGTGTATTTGGCTGTATGCCAAAGATGTCTATCATTCTATGTCAGTAAAACCAACACGACCTTCCGGACTAGAATTAGAGAGCATCTTTATGTATTTAGAATAGGCCATAATACGAATGCATTGGCCAAACATATTATGGCACGTGGGGAGGAACATGTTTTTCGTTTCATGGTCATTGATACCATTACCCCTATTGTAAGGGAAGGTGATATAAGGAACAGTAAAGAAAAAAGGGAAATCAACTGGATTATGAAAATGAGAGCAGATAAGGGTAGAGGCCTCAATGGGAGAGCCTCATTGAAACCTGTATTAAAATCTAGGCGTTTGATCGCCAATTAGAGGTAATGTTATGGTGGCATTAGGACCATGAATTCCATGCATATATTGTTTTTACATATTTAGCTGATTTTTATGTATACATTACCTTATTTTATGTACTCAGTTGACATAGTTTATTTTGATAGATTAATGAGATGTTACTTATTGCACTAGTATAATTTGTGGTCATAAATGCACTTATTTTCTAATTGGAAATGGAATATGCACACGCGTATAGATTTCTTATAGAATGTATGCATTATCCGTACCTTTTAAAGATAGCATTTGCTGTAATGAATTGCGACAATATATAAGTAATGCGTTTAGAAAATTATTTATTTATATAGTATTTAAGATGTGTAGATAGGTTGTAAAAAATTTCTTAATGAATATATGCTTTATGTAAGTATTCAATAGCATACATGTTGATCGTTTTGTATACTAGTACGATCTCTCATAGAAAGTATGTATTGTCTGTAGTTTTTAAAGGCAGTACTTGATACAATGAATTGGTGATAATATATAGGAAATGTGTTTGGAAATTCATTTATTTATATAGTATTTAAGATGTGCAGATAGGTTGTCATTTCTTTGATATACATAAGCTTTATGTAAGCATCCAAGAGCATATACGTTGATCATTTTGCTTTAAGATACTAAATTGGATGATTAAATTTAACATGTGATCAGTATATAAAGTAGTGAAAGTTTTTAAAATTTAACGGTCTGATGAAGCTGTTAGTGAAAGTACTTACCTGGTGCCTGCAAAATAAACTGATGGATTTTTTTATAATATCAGAGTACGTTTCTACTACTTAAAAATGCATTTTAAAACTGGAAAAGCTGCTTCCTTGTGGTTGTTTCTTGGTCATAATTTTTGGAACTTGCTGCATTTTAACATTATTTGGCCAAGAAGCATTTGCTCTGTTGAGTGTGGCTATATTTATTTGTTTTATAATATATATTATAACTACATATAATTTTCACATTGTAGGTATGCAATCTATCATATGAATATATATCAATTTACTTTTAGATTTTTTTAGATTTGTTAGAATCCTTAGTAGACAATTTATGCATATGCATATATTAGTTACTTACTGGACACAATATGTTATTTTATTGATTTACTTTTATACTGACTGTCATGTTGAATTTATTTAATAGGAAATATTAATTGCATATTTTTAAGTAATGCACACAGGAGTTTTATGTTAGACAGAAATAAAATGGAATAATTAGTTGTATGATAGATACAATGTTTTGTACTGGACGAACATTTTTATCAAGTGTATGTTCCTTTAATGAAATAATGTTTGGCACCAAGTTTTAAATGAAGCAGTATCATTGAAACCATTCTTAAAAGCTAGAGCACTCAGACATTAACACACATATGCACAGCATTTTAAAATGTGTAGACAAATGTGAATACATTTTTTTTAAGTTTTTTTTTAATAAACAAGGTTGCAAATTAAGTATTAGATGTTTTTTAGTAGCAAAGTGTAAGGGACACTTTAAATGCCCTAATTGCTATCAATTACTTGTTAATTGATTTTTAACTGTATAAAGAATGTGCTTTAGTTGTTTAAAGTTGTCTGAGGAAGCAGTCATAGAGACTGTGAAAGCACTTACGTTTTGGTATTTTAAATAAAGCATTTGTATCCAGCCATGGTGGACAAGGTTCTATTTACTTTGTTTTGGTGGTCTACTTTTCAAATCTGTTCTGACTGCTAAACAACTTGTATAGCTTTCCATAACACTAAATTTGGCTCCAATTGTATCTTTTGTGAAACTTTGTGGTCTGCAATGCCTATGACAATTCTGTCCATCCATTGTGGGCAGCAGATTAGATAACATGCACATGTGGCTCAGTCAAGCTTGTTCATATGGTAGTCTTTGAGGGGTGTGTACAGGAACATGTGCATGCACAGAAGAAGACATTGCAGGCCCCTTACATCTGTAATCACAGATATCAGCCACTGAAGAAAAGTAGCTAGTCCTGAAATTAGTAACCCTGGATATCAGCCTTCCAAGATCAGCTGTTGTCCTCAATAGGGAACAAATGGGTAGATTGTGAGAGGCATAATGGTTGATAGGTAGAAAAGGACAAAAAAACATAAAAATACTAATAAAGCAAAAAAAAACTCCCACAGTAAATGCATATAGGACCAAACCAAAGAGACCCTGGGAAAACAAAGTACCATCTGGACAAAAATGTAAAAACCTGCTATGTTGAGGTTGAGCTACTACACTAGTATGTGCTTAAGGTGATTTGCATATGTCTCATTATGCCCTCATCAAAGTAGGAATATAAGAAACAATTGGCAATGATGGAACAATGCTTGAATGCCTGCCCTCTCTACCACTGCTTAGGATAACTCTTGATCATAACCTAAAGTGTAGCATTCATATCAACAAGGGTATTAAACAAACAAACTGCATGCTGGGCTTCCTATACCTATCCCATTATTTCTTTTACACACAAGCCAATGAAGACTTGATCACAGCTTATCACCTGCCTTTTCTATTGTTCTTCTGTTTTCACTTCTCTCTGTGACTCACTCACATACAAACCTGAACATGATATAACCATGTCTGTTGCTTCAAACTGTGTTATACTCAAAGAACATGTCATTACACCTCAGTCAGAATGAACAACTAGATACATTTACCAAGCAAACTAGGCCTGCCAAGGCTGCACATTACCCGCTTCATTCTCTACCTCCCCAACCAGCACCCACCTCTGCAATCACTAATCCACTGCGGCTTCCCCAGTCATCATCCAAGGTCCACCAACAACCTTCTCAGCAGTCCTGTCTGCTGCCAGGATAAGTATGATGCTGCACATTTCTCTACCACAGCCTCAAAACTCTGGAAAAATTTCCACTTGGCCTTAAGATTGTCCAAATCAAACTAAACCACTTCCTCCCCACTAACTGGCAATGTAAGTGTGCATAACAAGTTACCAATCTTCAAATACATATTAACTCACACTTCACATATTGTTTGTACTTAATCCAACCATATTCACAGCACTTCCATTTCTCTGCCTTCCAAACAGTGACCTTAAAGCCTCTAGACAAAATGACTCTCACTTTACATAGTGATTCTATTTTCCATTTTCCTGTTAAATTTCTACAGAAATAAAAACCACAGTGTTATAAACAATCATATGACTAACTGCCTTTCAGGCATATATGAAAAAATGTATTAAATGTCATTTCTGTTCAAACAAACCGGTGAGTGATGTACTTCTTATGTAGTGAAATATAATGATATGCTCTGTGCATCCTTGCATATCTTATGTATACAATTGTGTTTTAGTAGCGTAATGCTACTGTTTGTACTTATAATGCATGTAACTCTGTGTTAGTTAATAGGTAAAAACTAGGCAACCAGTCTGCGCACTCATACATGTCTGGCCAATAACCACACAGTGAACAAAGGTGAAAATCAAATCATGCACCTTGTGTCTGTGAGGCAAACACATTAACCATAATGCCAGTGTAATAAAAATGGGTTTTTAGTTGTGCTAATATATTATACTGTGACAACTGCATCTTATTACTTTTGTCTATATAACCAGGAAGCTTTTCTGCAGGGGTTCCTGTTGAAAATGGGCACAGGTGAACAGTGGTCTCACCTTCGATAATCACATCGCCACAACAGTCAGGAAGTCCTTCTATGTGGCACACCTCATCACTATGGGCTTTTCATCCAGAAAAAAGGAGGTCATTGTCCCACTGTACTCATCCCTCATTAGAACCCATTATAGAGTACAACACCCCGTTTGGTATGTACCTCACAAGATATCTGCAACAGCTGGAAAGGCTACCGAAATACCTCACTAAAAGAATCACAGACCTAAAGCAGATGCCCTATGCTGACCATCTAAAAAAACTCCAGCTATACTCTGTGGAATATTGTCTACTCAGAGGCCATCTCTGCTTAACATACAAGGCCATGAGCTGTTGGACATGCTCCACTTAAAGAAATCCCAATCCCTCAGAGCCACACGCTCCAGGGATCTAAACTTTGTCATCACAATGAACAAAACATGCTGGAGGAATAGGTTCCTGACCCAGAGACTCCCCATACTCTGGAATAGACTGCCCATACATGTCAAGCAGAGCGCCTCCTTGGCCCTCTTCAAAAGGAACCTTGATGATTGGATGGGAGATAGGAAATTCACCCTGGGGATCACGTCAGTCACCCTGCTAGACCAGGGAAGTAAATATTGTGGGAAGAAATATCCAGGGAATTTTTATGGCTAGGCTTGTATAGGCCCTAGGGCCAATAGCCTAGTACCAACCTATGAACCTATAATAAATGCAAATTAATAAATAATATGATAACATCGCTGAATCAGAATAAATGTAAGCTGTATACACTGCACAAAGTAGAGTTGGCTATTTTTTTTTTTTACTTTTCAAAACATGTTTTTCTTAATTAGTTTGCCAATGAGCAAAATGCAATTGCTCCCACAGAGCAGCACCATAAAGAATATCTTTGTATTTAATGTGCTTTCATTTGTTTAATTATTCATATAGTTAGTAAACCAACTGATTAACTCTGGGAATTACATGTCAGAATCAGTAAAACATTTAACAATCCCTAGATCATCCTGCAAGGCAGACCTTGATGTTTGTGCACGCTTACTGCACAATTAAAGAACATTAGTACTATGACAATGAACTAAAAGTAGCACACTGTCTAGGAAAATGGAGCAGTCAAATAAACTCTTAGGTAATATCTGATTTAATGCACTACAACAGGTATCCAAGCCTGATGCAATTTAAAATCACTGCAGATGTAGCAGTGACACATTTGTGAGCACTAATTTTTAGAGAGGATTTTGAACCTCCTATATTTTGGGAAGTTGGCATAATGGTTAAGGTTTTGACCTTCTAAACACAAGGTGCAGGGTTTGATTCTCACATGGAATAGTTGGCAAGGCTTAAAATGGTTCACAAGGGCAGTTAGCCCAGTATTAACCTATGAATAGTGAGTATGAATAAGTACAAGTCTGCTTTATTTCTAATAGTGAGGAATTATGTTATAAGCCATTTCCATCCATAACAGTTGGTTTGCATGTCATACGTCTCTTCCATTCTACACAAGAGCATGCAGGTTGTAAGTTTCTTCCATTTTAACAGTGAGACTATATGTTGTATTATTGGGTTTATATCAGTCCATCGAAACAGCTGAATATTGAATACCAGATGTACAAATTATAAAATTCGAACACTGGTAATCGCGAAGCCGCGGCCCACCAAATTCTTTCCCAGGGAAAGAATTTGGTGGGCCGTTTCTGTGGCATTGCAAGTATCAGGACTGGTGGGAAGTTATGGGTCTAGTTCAGGTAAGTGTGTGATTGCGTGGATGTTAGGGTTAGGGCATGGCTTAGGTGAGTTAGGGTTAGGGTGCAAGTGAGGTGGGTGTGCGATAGTGAAAGACTTTAGGGTTAGGGCAGGATAGGTGAGTTAGGGTTAGGGCGTGGGTCAGGTGAGTGTGTGATAGTGAAGGACCTTAGAGTGAGGATTTGGGTTATGGTAAGTGGATAGGTAGTAGTGTATGTACAGTTTAGTGTAGGGTTAGATGTAGGATTTTGAGTGTATGTGTGTGGATTGATGTTGTTTTGGTGTGTTTGTGCTGCGTGTGTGTTTCTTGGAACAGCGATTTTTTTTCCCTGGGAAAAAAAATCGCTGTTTTAAGACTTCGATGTTTTTGCAGTTCGTGGTTTGAAGTTCTAACATATGGTGTTCGAACTTCAGCCATTTCGATGAACTGATATAGATCCATATTATTCTTCCATGTCTAACAGTGTTGCAACTTCTTTTTGGGAGAAGAAGGGTATGCTTTTTTGGGACGGAGTGCTTTTTATTTTTTGATTTTTTTCAAAGGATATAGGGGATGATAGCATGTAAAAAGTATGGTTATGAAGGAGGGTATTGGGAAGGAATCAGGGTTAGACAATTATATTATGCAGACAAGAACTGACAGAGGAGCTAGTGACACATAAGGAAAGTAATTTAGAGACACATTGTCAGAAGGTGGGCAACTTTTGATAGGTTGGATTAGACTACAAAAAGGGAGTGGGTGTGGCACAAGAGGGTATAAAACTTAGTGAAAGGGGGATAAAGGCCTGCCCAGCCAGCCCTGAAAGGAACCCACTCAGAAGTCAGTTACCTCCGTGGATGACATTATAGATGGGACAGACTCTGGGGCCCTGATGGTCAGCTCTTCATCTCTACAAGCTATGTGAGGAGGTGTTCCAGTGTGTCATCGTAGGCACTGAGCTCCAGCTCCAGCTTGGTTTTCATCAGTTGCTGCACATCATGCCAGGTGACCCAGGAGGAGGGCCTCTGCATCACTCTCCAATGAAGAGCCTTCTCCTGTGATGATAGGAGACAATGCCAGCCAGGCCAGGAGAAATAGGGCAGTGGATTTGTAACATATGCCAGCACAGCTAGCTGGAATTTTGTAAATAATTATATGTCATTTGTATATCAAACTGATTTGTATAGATGTTTGTGCTGAAAATGTATTTGTGGGGTTTGCTTGTGTTAAAATATATCAACAGTGTGCCCTGTGGGAAGAAAAAGAAATGTACATGCATTATTGTAACTGTTTAAATGTATACATTGTAGCAGCACATACTGGAAGTGAAGGGGTTAATCTTAATCCACCTGACTTTGTAAAGTATTCTTGAAATTAAATTACTTTATGGGTTAAGCCATAAAGATGTTATCCCACAGTTTTGAATGGAGCCAGAGACGCAATGTCTGGGTTAGAGAATAGTTGTTAGCTCTTGTAGGAAGAGTGAAATGGTTTTATGATTTTATGACTTCCAGCAGCTGCACTACATCTGAGCAAATCTCTGTGTGTATTGTAGCACATAAGTCCTAAATCCCAGTAATTTATAGTGATGGGGGATAATGTGGAAAACAGAGTCAGATGACTAGATGTATGTGATGTCATCTTGTACAGAAATCACGTTTCAATATTAAAGGAGACTGAAGTCTTATCAGCATTCTGTATTCTGTCTTGGATCTAACAACAAGGATGATTCACCCATCTTGCCTTGCTCTGTTCAGTAAGTAGAAATAGTAAGTCTTTTAGTCAATCAGGAATAGACAGTGAGATTAGCTAAATACTGTTTTTCTATAACTGTTGAAACTTTCTGTCAGTGTTATTTTTAATATTCCTTGTGATTGAAAAGCTGGTGTTTACTGTAAATAGACTTTAGTATTTTCATGTTCTTTTATTATTTATTATTAAATATATTTAAACTTTTCATTCTGGCTGGTTCTTTCTTGAAAATATTTAAGCTTTGAGTGTATTTGCATATATTTATTTGGTGATAACTCTGGCCACTCCTGAAAGCCTTGCTATTCAGTCAGTATTACCATTTGTATTAATATTAATTTCAATCAGTATAATTGGGAACCCTTGTGAGAGTCTTAAAGTAGCCGGCAGCAGTTGTAGTGGAAGTGATAGCTGGCAGAAGGGGACACAGCAGGTTAATCTGTGCCAGCCTTTCCCAGGTATGTGTGTGTGTGTGTGTGTGTGTGTGTGTGTGTGTGTGTGTGTGTGTGTGTGTGTGTGTGTGTGTGCAAATCAAATCTCGAACAGTGTGTGTGTCATCTGCTTGGAGCAGGGACACAAAGCACTGGTTTCACAAAGATGCTGTAGGAGGGCTTAGCTTAGAACCCCTGCTAAAAATTCAACACTAAGCTGTGCCAGTGGGGAGTCCTACTGGGGGTCTGAACAGGTACAGGGAGGAACCAGCCCCTGGACTGGCTGTGTTCCCTGGATGCTCTTAAGGGAAACTGAGCTGGATGCAGAGAGGTCTGCATCTGGAAATACTGAGTGTAGCCATTTGCATTCCAAGTGAACGTCCCTCTCCAGTGTCAGTGGTGAGGATTCAGACTCCATGATTACTGACCTAGTGTGGGGACATCACACCTCCCACAAGAGAAGCAACAATAGAGACCATGAGTGGCCCCTACAGGTCACCTTCCACAAGGTGACTTTTGTTACTCTGCAGAGAAACCGGCCTATGGAATGCTGTTGAAACAATCAATGTTATGGTGGCTAGTGCATGGCACTGTGGCGGCCATCTCACTCGTCCTTCACCAGTGTTGACCCTGATGACAAATAAAATAAATGGAAAAACTATAAAGGGATATAATAAAAAATGGAAATAAAGAAAAATGATACAAATAGCAATGTTCAGTGATATATGTTGCAGTTTATTAAAAAATAAATGAAATGTAGAAAAATAGAACAAAAGGTGCTCCATACTACAAATGCAGGAGAAAATAAAAAACAAATAGAATAACAGAGTACAACACTTCATTTACATGAAAATTGCATTAACTGGAAAAAAAACACAACAAAGTCAAATAATATATTAACAATGAAGATATTAACAAAGTAAATTACAAATATAACTACTCAGTGTTGCAAGTTTTACAGTTGTATCACAATGTGAAATCAAAGTCAGTAATGAACTATTCTTACGCTGCCAGATGGACAGCTTAGCCTGCACCCACTGGTAGACAATCCTATTTTTCTCAGTCTCCTGTAGTGCTGGAAAATATACAACAAACAGTAATGAGCACAGCACATCCCTCACAGAAGAAAGCAATTACTGATACATGTGCAAGGCCTACTGTTCAGTAAAAATGCAAAAAACAGACTGGTTGCAATAAACTGGTAACTCTCTCTCTCCATAATCTTTTCTTCCTTCTAGCAGAGAAGGGCTGGATGCTCATCGGAATAGGAGATGCCAGTGGCATTACTCATCACCTTGGCAAGGCTGGTGCTAGGCATCCACTTTAGAAAGGTGGCCTTCAGTCTGCTTCAGCATGCATTCCTGATGATTCTTGTGCAGCAGATGTGAAAAGGCTTTGCATTCCTTGCTGCACAATCTAGGAGCCCTGCTAAAGTTTGATCCTCCTGAAGCCATTTCCATTCACTGGGCCAATCTCAGGAGAGGGTTCATGGCTATATATCATGGACACTATGTGATGCTCACTGACAGGCAGCAGAGAAGAGCAATGTCAACCAAAAGTAGCACAATCAATAGTATGATAGAAGAGGACATTAGTGCATCATACAAGAGGACATTAGTGCAGTTAGGTTCCATACACATGCACACTCTAAGTGAACTCAAAGCCCATGAATGGGCCCTGATGGAGAGCATGGTAGTGACATGCATGTGGTTGTTAGCATGATGCCAATCATGATATTAATGGTGATAGGTTCCTCAGACACGCACATTCTATGTGACACCTATCAGCCTGTGCTTGAGCAGGAACAGCCCCTATAGCATAAAACAGAGGTAATAACGTATTGCAGTAAAGGTGCAATTGATAGATAACAACACTAGCTCAATTCATTAGCAAAATCACTATAAACCACTATGCTAAAAACTCAATTTAGTGCCATAAAAAATGAGAGTTGCCATTTTGAGGGATACCACATTATAGCAAACCGTACAGAGATTCAGAATAGTGTGGATATCAGAATGTACTGTCGTACAGAAAAACTGAGAGCAGACATGATAAATGGCAATGTAACTAAGGACTGCAGTCCCCACCCAAGGGGGGCATGTTAGCAACAGACACTGCTGCACTGCTACACAATAGCAGAGCATATTTGCTAACACTGCAGAGTGCATGAAAGGAGACTGATGGGACTGGCATGGGCAGGATGGGGTGCAGTCATGCTGAAGGGATTCAACCTGATAGGGCACAAGAACTGGCATTCAAAATGTGGTCCTATTGGGTATGCTACCTGACAGGGCACAGGGAGTAGGCATGCCAGGTGGCAATGCTGTTTTGAAGGTCTCAATAAGCCGGGCACATAGGAACCCAGGCAAACTCAGGCACAGTTATATCTTGTAGATGTTTCCAGGCTGTGCCAAATGAACATAGACAGCAAAACATACTACAGGGGATGGTGGTGCTTCAACACATGTGTATGAGACAGCAAGCATGGATAATATGCCCATAGCTACCACACTGTGACACAGTGTATGAGCATTTACATTATACCAGAACACAGTTGTAAGTCAGTGACACATCCCACATCTGGCACTACCTGTAAGGTATGGACATCGCTCATATCTTACACTGTTTGTATGATATACATTGATCTCAGATCTGGCAGTGTCTGTATGGTACTCACTGAGCTCACACCTGACACTGCCTGTAAAGGTATGGAAACATTCTCATCTGGCACAGTCTGTAAGGTATGGACACATGTCATATCTACCACTGTCTGTAAAGTATGGACACATCACACATTTGACACAGCTTGCACAATATGTACGGAACTCATGTGTGCCATTCCCACTAATCTCTCTCATCTGGTGCAGTCTATAAGGTAAGGACATTTAAGGTATGGAAACATCTCACATCTGCCACATTCAATACTGCCTGTGCAGGATGCACTGATCTTTCATCTGGCACTAACTACATAGTATGCATTAATCCCACATCTGCCACTGCCTATGATGTATGTATTGATCTCACATCAGGCACTGCCCGTGATGTATGCTTTGATCTCACATCTGACACTGCCTGTGATGTATGCACTAATCTCAAATCTGGCACTGCCTGTGATGTATGCACTGATCTCACATCTGGCATTGTTTGCAGTGTATGTGCACATCTCACATCTGGTGTTGTCTTTACAGTATAAACTAATGTCACATTTGACAGTGCCTGTACAGTTTGCAGTGATCTCCTATCTGACACTGTCTATAATGTATGCATTGATCTCACATGAAAAGGATATACTGATTTCACAATATGGCACTAGTACTCTAGAGGGACTTCTAGCATCTGGTACTGCATGTACAATATGCACTGATTTCATATTTGGCAATGTCAGAACGACATACAGTGATTTCATGTATAGCATTCCCTGAACATGATCTACTGATCTTACATCTAGCAGTGCCTGTGAGGTAGGGATACACCTCACATATGGTGCTGCCTTACAGGATGAACTCTCACATCTGCCACAGCCTGTACAGTTGGTACTGATCTCACATCTGGCACCGTTTTTACAATTTGCACTAATCTCACATCTGGCAGTGCCTGAAGAGGATATACTGATCTCACATCTGGTGCTGCCTGAAAGGTGGGGACACTTCTCACATCTCACATCTGGTGCTGCCTAAATTGGATATACTGATCTTACATCTAGCATTGCCTTGAAGTTAGGCTCCATCTCACATCTGGCACTGCATGTACAGTTTGCACTGATCTTAGGCTAGCACTGATACTTATTCTGGTTATATCTGTACAGTCTGCAGTGCTCATATCTAACACCGACCAAAAGGCACTACCTGGATAGTATGTCCTGATCTCACTTCTGGCACTGTCTTTAATGTACAGACTGATCTCAACATCTGTCACTGCATGCAAGGCATGCACTGTTATTTTATGTATTACTATCTGTATAGTATACAATGCCCACATCAAGCACTGTCAGTATGGTATGCATAGATCTCAGATGTGGCAATACCTATAAGAGAAAGAGTGCAGAGTCCCACTGGAAGTGTTAAGGGTCCTGTTTTTCCAATCTTTATCCCAGCATGCTGAGTGAAAGGAAAAAACAAACAATGAAAGTGAACAGAATAATCGCAGAAAACATTCTTATGACTTATACTGCAAAAATATCAGAAGCTAGTTGTATTCCACAAATAATGAGCTTGAGTCTTAGATAAGGATTTGCAGATCTTTATTTTGGCTTACATGGCAGACACTAAGCAGACATTGAGCACTGCCTGCTTAGTATCCATAGCTGACTACAACCTCCTAAGGGAGGGTATCAGTAGCTTCACACCACTGCCCCCCTCAGAGGATGCAGACAACTATGCTGAACAGTATGCCAATGCAGTATACAAGTACCTGTACAACTGCATGCCATATCCAACAGAAATAAAACCTGCTCCTTAAGGAAACAAACCTGTCTGGTAGACATCCTTGATCAACAAGCTTTACAACAAAAGGAACAAACTGTTGTCTAAGGGTAAAACAAACAAAATTTCAAACTGGAAAAACTCCCTCCTTAGCCTCAACAAGTAAATTAGATCACTAGTGAAAACCTCCAAAACAATTATGAATTGAAACTAGCCTCTGAAACAAAGGGAAACCACAAAGCCTTCTTCAGTTACATCAGAAACCTTCATGGCAATTAGTACTTAACGGTTTCACTTACACTGATCCTGTTGACTTAGCCAACCTGCTAGCAGGTAGGTTCAGTGCAAACTTCAGCCCCTGCTCCCCCCAAAGGCCCATTCAACATCCCCAATACTTGTCCCACATGTCAAATCTCCATAGATCAAGTGTTAAAGGCTCTATCTAAGGCAAAGAACACAGCTTCCATGGGACCTGATAGTATCCCAGACTGTATTCTGCACCATCTCCGGCAAAAACTGGCTTCACCATTAAGCACCCTATTCAACCACAGCCTAAATACAGGCTTCAATACAGCAGAGTGGAGAACTGCCATTGTCATCCCTTTGCACAAAGGTGGTGCCACTACTGACCCTGGAAACTATCACCCCATTAGCTTGACAAGTCTGTTCTGTAAAGCCATGGAGCATATTATTATGGATCTCATAAGCAAGGACATAGGCAATCTCCAAGCACTTGACCCCACCCAGTTCGGATTTGTCAAGGGCAGATCTTGCCTGTTGAAATGGTTGACTTTTTTGAGACTGTCACCAAGGCTCTGGATGAGGGAAAAGTCAGTATACACAGCTTTCCTGGGCTTTACCAAGGCCTTTGACACAATCCCCCACTTGGGCACCATCAAAAAGTGAACACAACTTGGTGTAAACCCCTATCTCATCAGGTGGGTGCCCAGCTGGCTCACTGATAGGACCCACAAGGTCAAAATAGGTGCCTCCACCTCCGATAGTAGACCTGTCACTAGTGATGTTCCCCAGGGATCTGTCCTGGGACCTCTACTGTTTGGCATCTACTTCTCACAGGTCCAAGTAAAGACAAAAGGCCTGTGGCTGACCAAGTTTGCATATGGCTGTATGTTGGGTGGTGGCATTGGCTCCCCAAATGATGTCAACATACTGCAAGAGGGTCTCACAGCAACCAATGACTGGTGCCAAAGTTGTAGCCTTAAGTTAAATGCAAAAAAAAATGTATTATCATACCATTCAGCAAAAGCATGGTCCCTGCTGATTACCACATCAAAAGCAACCCCCTAAGCACACAACCTGTGGTGAGATATCTGGGTACTCAGGTTGACCACAATCTCACATTCGACTATCATGTGGCAGCAGTGGTCAGAAAAGCCTTTTGCTTGGTTCATCTCATAAGTAAAGGGATTGCATTCAGAAAAAAAAGAGGTTATTACCTTTCTGTACTCCTCCCTCATTAGGCCTATAATTGTGTATAATGCCCCATTTGGTATGTACCTCTCCAAACACCTGCACCAACTGGAAAGGCCACAGAAATACCGCACAAAGAGAATCCATGGCCTCCAACACCTGTCCTATGTGGGCAGCCTCAAATCACTATCACTCTACTCGGAATCATACAGACTGCTCAGAGATGATCTGTGTCTTGCCTACAAGGCAGTTATGGACCCTGCCCTATTAGAGATGCTCCATATCCATAAGTCTAACTCCTCACGCATTGCCCGCTCAAAAGGCCTAAAGCTAATATGCAACATCAACAAAACCTGCTGGAGAGACAAGTTTGTCTCTCAGAGGCTGCCTCATCTCTGGAATAGACTTCCCATACACGTCAATCAGAGTACCTCGCTGACCCTCTTCAAGCGCAACCTTGATGAGTGAATGGGAAACCAAACACTTGTCCCAGGGGTTCCACCTGGGTCCCTCATTGACAGGGGCAACAAGTGCTGACTAAGGTTTCTTTTTTGGTGGACAAACTCTTAGCTAGGTTTGTAAGGGCCTCAGGACCATTAGCCTAGTAAGCTCCTATGATCCTATATCCTATGATCCTATAATCTCCCATTTTGCATTGCCTGTATGCTACAGAGAGAGCTCATACTCAGCACTACATGTAATACATGCACTGATCTCCTATCTGACAATGACTTTTTATGATATAACATGCATAGACAACAGGGATAACATGGAGTATCTGGTATGTATTCATCTTATATCAGGCCACTTCCAGCTCGCTCTCTATGTAATTGCAATGTAGGAATTTCACAGACTACTTAAATTTTCACTTTCTGCACTGGCCTATAAAATTCAAATTTAACTCTCCAAAACATTTAGGCACAGTGCCATGATCTTAGGATTTTACTTAAAGTTTTGCATTTCTAACTTTGGGCATTTAAAGTTTTTTGTTTCTTTTTTTTAAGAACTCTATTGCAACACACACCTTTAATAATCAGTGCAATTGACCACATAATGAATGAGTACAAAATAAAAACAATAAACAATGACCACCAGAATAAACACTATTGTAGGTACATGCCCTGGGATTCCAAAAGGTTTACCACACTTCAGAAGCCTTTACTCTGAAGGCTTCCACAGTGAGGTAAGTCCAAGCAATTTATTGACATGTTTGTGTTTGGGTACTAGTTGAAGTTGGCTGAATTATTGTCCTTCATTGGATATTGCCCTGTCAGCAGATGGAGTTCTTTAAAGAAGTGTTTTGGCTTTCCTAGGTTTTCTTAGTCTTGTGATGGAAGATTTTATATCTTCTTATGAATAGTTTAGGAAGGTTGCATAGGAAGATAAAGATGGTTAATTTCTCTGCTGTAGGGTTATGTTTCCATCTGTTCCATGCTTCATCCTTATGTTTGAGTAGATACTTAAGTTCTGGGGTAAGCAAATCCATTTTGATGGGTTTATGGAGTCTTTCTTAGTTGGAGAAGGGTTTTGATGAGGGTAATGGCTGCAGTGGCTGCAGTGCTGGGGTCCTCAAAAGAAAGAGTGGGTGACAAGATGAATGTTTTCTAGTGTTTTTATGTTTAGCTACATTATGTTATGTTGTTACATTATGTTATGTTATGTTACATTGCTACTTTATGTTATATTGTTATGTTATGTTATTACATTATGTTATGTTGTTACTTTATGTTATGTTACATTACGTTTTGTTATGCTATGATACATTATGTTATGTTGTTATGTTACTTTATGTTATATTACATTTTGTTATGTTATGTTAAGTTGTTACATTATGTTATGCTATGTTACTTTTATTATGTTATGTTACATTATGTTATATTAAGTTATATGTTATGTTACGTTACATTTTATGTTACGTTATGTTATGTTATGTTTTTGCTAGTTTTTGCTTTAAGAACTACATTTCTAATGAAACAAACATTACTATAATGTCATCTAATATAATGAAGCTTACCTCCACCTCCACCTAGGATTCTGCAGTTTATAAAGTACATTAAACAAGGCTTGCAACACTTGCAAATCTTCATGTCAAAACAAGGACAACTTTCTGCATAGCCAGCAAAAGGATACTGTATCTTCTGTGTCAGGTGATCATATCTGGAGATCATGACCGTGCAGGCTCCACATCCCCCTCCCCCACAGCCATACTTGGTCCCTGTGAGATATACTGTGATTCGACAGTTAAGGAAGGAACACCTGGAAAGGCTAGCAATAATAATCTTAGCCATTTAATGCAATATCAATACAGGCTGATTGAATCATAGTTGTTTTACAATGTAAACCACCTTACTAAGACACTAATCATAGGAAAATCACACATTATTACATTACAAGTAATTGCTCTATATTCTGTACTGTATAACATCATGCAGTATAACTCTGTATCATATCTAGATAAACATTAGAAAATAGGCTTTTTAAAATAAAAATCAAAGAAAATGCTAGACACTCTGAGTTCAGCGGGGTTAATCAGGGTACTTGGAGACCCAACTGAAAAATGAGTTAGCCTATTAAATGCAAAAAATAAAATATTTAGTGTGCCAGTAGGAAAAAATGTCTTGTCCTGATGCACACACTCACACATACACACACACACACACACACACACACACACACACACACACACACACACACACACACACACACACACACACACTTCTGTTCAGATAACAAAAGTAAATAAAATCATTCCAGAAAAAAGAATATCAGATTTGATTTTTTTGCATTATTTTTATCCCCATGGCAGCTGATCACCAATCCTCCATATGATTAGACATTACATTTTCCAAGAGGGGATCATTATCCAGGAAGCTATGGGAGAGCTTTATATGCTCATTTGCATCCCAGGAATGGCAGTATCTTTATCTATGGCCTATTCCCACTCCTGAAGGTGATGTAATGACTTGAGCACCACAAGGGTCACCTATACTGCTCTTTCCATGAATGCATGCACCCACACATAGGCTACCATCACTGACTTTAGTGGACACACCCGTGTCTTCCCTGTATTGCATTCCTGCATTATGACAAGCCTCCTCTTTACAGCATAGGCTATTTTACTGGAGACATGGCACAAAACAGGCAGGAACCAATGCTCTTGTTTGCAAAACTGGTATGCCCCTCCTCCCTACCTGCATCATTAGGCACCTGCTCATCTAGGTGAACCTGCATCTCCTTGGCTGTAGTCAGAGCATTATTCCTCTACAGGACCAATGCAGGCTACATCCAAGTCTCTTTAATGTAATTACTGAGCTACGATGATGCAGTTATTTTAGAGAGTGAAAGAAGTAATGATGGGACTAAGCAAAACAAGTTTTCCATTTTAACATTAAACTAAAGGATCTTGCACATTCTTTTTCATAGATTAATTTAAATTATCTTTGTAATTTTAACAGAAGTTTCTGTGTGTGTGCGCATGTGTGTGTGTGTGCGTGTGTGTGTGTGTTTGTGTGCGTGTGTGCATATGTGCATGTGTGTGTGTGTGTGTGTGTGTGTGTGTGTGTGTGTGTGTGTGTGTGTGTGTGTGTGAGGGGGGGGTGTATGTGTGTGTGTCAATCTCTGTTTTGTGCATATGTCATTTTACATGTGTCTGTTTGTCTGCCTGAGTGTGTTTGTGTTCAATTTCAAATCCAGCACCAACTTTCAGACATTAGACACAGGAACTATTTTAAATCAAAAATATCAAAAATAATATTTACTAATAATAAAACAAATATAAAATAGCTTAACAGGGAGCCCATTTAAGCACTAAAAAAGCCTTCCAGTAATATTTCTTATCTGTTCAGATGTTTTCCTCATATTTTTGGTCTGTTCCTTATAAAATTTGTGGTTTTCTAGCAAATAATTGAGGATTGAATTCACTAAATAATGACATATATTTATGTTTCAAACTTTGTATCCTTCAGAAAATGCATAGTCACATAAATCCTATTATTCCAGCAATATTCTAAGTTTATAACAGCAATATTTAACATTTTCCCCTATTTATGCACCTTTGTCCCCTTCATTACTTTTGTTTTTGTCCAGACTTCTTGCACTAAAAGGTTGAGAGGTATGCTTCCAGGATGGGTATAGCAGGCATGTAATGGATCTTTCATGGGTGAGGAGGCTCTCCATCTGTGGTGTCAAGACTCATAGTACTCCTGGATGGTTCATTATTTCCCTTTAATACCTAACCTGTTGAGCTTTATTGTTGGCATAAACTATATTATTCTGCATTACTACACTGCATTCTAGGAGTGCATTAAGTTGCAGTAAGTAACTCTTTCTTCTCAGTGGTAAATAATGTAACATGTTATCCTGTGTTATAAAACAGAATTACTCACTCAGCTGTTATCATTGAAGGAGCGGGAATGAAATAAAGCAAGAAACCAAAAGTCAGTAACATTATCCAGCCTGGTTGTATAGAAGGATGGGCCCCTTAATGCTACTCCAGTAAATATATTACACTTAGTAGAGGAGCTTCATAGGCCTACTATGGGGCTTCATAGGCCTCATGAAAGCCTGGATGAAGAATGCTTTTTATTTATTTATTTTATTTATTTTACATTTGTTTACTGGGAATGTCCGTCTGGGCCAGGAGCCCATTTTCAGTGGAGGCCCGAGGAGAAAAGTTCCACAACAGAAATACTACAAAAAAAATACAAAAATACAGGGAAGGTAGTTGAACCAAAAAAAGTATACAAGAGACTGTAAATAGTTAATGACGGTATTTAAAAATAATAAAAAAGATGTGGTACAAGATAGAGAAATACCATACATAGGGTTGCAATGTCATACAGCAAAAAAGAAGAAAAAATAGAATTTTAATAATGAAGAATAATTTACAAATGCATAGAGTCATCCTTTCAGTTACTATACAGTTCATTGGCCATGTCATAAGCAGAACTGTGGGCAGTGTATTGAGAATTTGCATTTCTCTTTGATATAATACAAGCAGTAAGTAGATAATAGGACAACAAGGAAGTACGGATATTGAGATCTAAGCAGGAAAAAAGCCTGGATGGATTTAGAAGTAGTAGGTTGACAGGAGATCTATGGGTAGTACAGGAGCACAGCTAGTTTTTGCTGAGGTAGTCACGGAGGAGTGATTTGAATTTGTGAGTGTTAGTGGTGTTCAGAATTTGTTATGGGATAGAGTTCCATATTTTGGATATTTTGTTTGCATATAGATTCTCCAATGGTATTATTGGCTTTTGAGACTTTTAGTAAGAATTTCTGAGATGATCTTAGAGTTCTGTTGTTGGTGTATAGTCATACCAAGTCTTTGAGTGTACTGTTGGCCATTAATAGGATGTACAAATTACTTGTTTGTGTATATATACTTACAGCACACACATTTCCCACATATAAAATTGCCCTTCCTAGCAGTCCTGAGGTGCATTGTAGTCTTAGGTTGTTCTTTATAACAAAGTGACTGCTTCAAGTTATGGCATATCATATCCAAAAGATGGTTTGTTAGTAATTATGGATTGTAACTCAGGTGCATCTTGTAAAATATGCCAGTGTTTGTCAATAATACATCTAACTTGATTTGTGTTTTTATTATATGTTAGCATGCATCGAGCGTTCAAGATTTTATCATTCCTATTGTAGGAAGTAAAAAAGTACATCTAGCTTAAGTTGAACACAATTGTCTAACCTCAGCACATATATCATCTACAGTTTGGGTAGCATAACCCTATTCTTAAACATGATGGTTATACAAATTCTTTGAGCGTTGAGTTTTCAGATTGGTAAACAGTGGAGTGGGCAGTAGTTAGTTGGTTTAAGTGAAATAGGTTATGTAGATAAATCCAGTTTAGCTGCCATAGTGCAGAGCAGTGGTGAGTTCTATTAGGATGATATGAGGACCCAGAGTGGTCATATGCATGAGCTGCAAAGGATGGCTCATCCATTCTGTGAGGCAGATGAGTTTCAGCCCACCATGTGCCTGCCACCTGGTGGAGAATGATGGCAGAGGATGCATTAGAAAGAAATAGATGATTGACTTTGTAGCATGACAAGCTTCTCACAGCATTGTAGTAGGATTCAGATTGTGTGTGTGTGTGTGTGTGTGTGTGTGTGTGTGTGTGTGTGTGTGTGTGTGTGTGTGTGTGTGTGTGTGTGTGTGTGTGTGTGTGTGTGTGTGTGTGTGTGTGTGTGTGTGTGTGTGTGTGCGCACGCATGCGTGTGTGTGTGTGTGTGTGTGTGTGTGTGTGTGTGTGTGTGTGTGTGTGTGTGTGTGTATGTGTGTGTGTGTGTGTGTGTGTTTGTGATATAGGATATGAAATGACAAAAATTATCAGTGAAAAGCCCAGCAGTGAAGGAGCAGTACTGTAATACACAATATTACCTTATGTTGCTATAATTTTAATACACAATATTACCTTATGTTGCTATAATTTTAATACACAATATTACCATATGTTGCTATAATTTATACAGTAATGCATTTTTCTGTAGAGCACGTCACATAGATAGTCATACATTTTTCAGTGTGCAATTATATCAGTAAAATAGACCTAACTGGACTTCTGCTATGGTGCTTTATGGAGAAGAGTATCCATCAGGTGACTCCTATCAAGAATTTGTGAAAATTGGCTGAAAGTTAGTCTTTATCTTATAGTAGTCAACTGCAATGTTTATTGGTAGATTACTTGTCCCACATAATTAAAAATAGGCAAATAAATAAAAATAAAAAAACAAGTAATCAAACAGAGGACTATTGAATGTTGGGAATATTAGTCAATTACAATGCTGATGGAGAAAAGGAAACCACTATCCTCAACAAAAGTTAAGGGGATATTCAAATCCAGTGATGTTACAGAGGTATCATTAGAGAAAATTTTAGACAAAAGTTCAATAATAAACTAGATGAGTTCATTAATGAACCATTTAAAGAGATACTAATATTGATGATATATTGATGAACTATTTAAAGAAATACTAATATTGGTGATATATTGATGAACCATTTAAAGAAATACTAATTTTGATGATATATTGATAAACCATTTAAAGAGATACTAATATTGATAATATATTGATGAACCATTTAAAGAGATACTAATATGGATGACATTCTGGAAGGTGGTGCTGAAGATTTAGTAGCTGTTAACAAGCTGTTTCCTGTGGTCCACATTCCATTAAACACCAGTGCTTAACTGTGACCCTGTGCAAACTGGGCTCCTGGGTTGAGTCTGAAAAAGAACCACGGAGATCATTGTTCTAGCTTGGTAAACAAATACAAATAAAATAAAATTAGCTATTAAACAATCATTCAGATGCCATTTTAGGTTTGCAGCAGGAGAATATGGTGCAGAAGAAGCAGTTTCCTTGTATGAAATTGAACTTAGAAATGTTGGACGAGAAGAAATTGGATTAAGAGAACAGAAGGAATATACATGTGAATGGCATTCTTGAGAAGGAAGAGGAGACAGACTGTGGCAAAATTATGAAGAATAAGTTAATAGAGTGAACTGGCTCTCAGGGAAATCAATTTAAAGCAGAGAGAGCATAGAGGGTCATTTAGCTAGATCCAGAGGTAAGAGCCTTTTTATTGTTCTTTCAGCTACTCCAGTTAGGGGTTGCAACAGCAGATCATCTGTTTCCATTTCTTCCTGTCCTCTGCATCTTGCTGTGTCACACCAACCACCTGCATGCCCTCTCACATTACATCCATAAACCTTATCTTAGGCATTACTTTTTTCCTCTTACCTGACAGCTCCATCCTTAGCCTCCTTCTCCCACTATACCCAGCATCCCTCCACATTACATGTCCAAACCAATGCAATCTTGCCTCTCTGACTTTGTCTTCAAACCATCCATACTGAGCTGACTCTCTAATATACTCATTTTTAATCCTGCCCATCCTCATCACCCCCAATGCAAATCTTAACATCTTTAACTCTGCCACCTCCAGCTTCCATCTTCCTGTAGAAAAGCTAACATCATTGCATTTTATAAAAATGTGAGCTGTTGCATTGTGTGCAATTACCATCCAATCAGTCTAACTTTCTTGCTCTGCAAATGTTTTGAAAGATGCCTTTTGAACTTACTTGAGGTTAATCTCTGGTTTGGTACTGTACCAGATGTCTATCAACACGACTTTATGAAAAAAGAATCATTCTGCATCCACCAGTCTAATCATTTTTTAAAAGCACGATAGCCAATTTGTACATAACAGGGTGTTATTTTGGTATAGCTAGATCTTTCCAAAGTATCTGATAGTGTGCCATATTTGGTTATTATAAAATGTATGAAGAGACTTGATACTAATACATTTATATTAAACTGGAATAACTCATGACTTTATAAAAGGTAATTTAATGTAAAAAAATTGGCAGCCTTAATTCTTATTGGGCTGATGTTCAGTCAAGGGTACTGCAGATGTGTTTTATATATTGCACTTTTCAACATGGTATTAGACATTTTGCCAATACAAAAGATATTTGGATTGTAGCCTAGTAATGTGAAACTTGGCTCTAGGTGATGGTTGCTGCTGATGTGACATCACAACCCCATGTAGAAAATGGGAAAAACATGGTTAATTCTGATGCCAGTTTAAATTAGCAACTACAAAGATGATATCAAATCAGGATCAGTTATTAGTAATAGGCTCCTTATTGAAATTTCAGCCCTCAAAATGATGTGTGCTGACAAGCCTAAAAAAAAGACCAAAAACACAGGAGAAGAGTGAATTTTGAAAATTGCTGTTCTCCTTTAAACTTCTTTTTGCAGGGAGACAAGATCTCCTGGAAACCCTCACATCCCAGTAACTTAAGTATACCAACTCCAAGATCACCATACCTTGAGGGAAAAGGGAATGTTCCAAGAAATACAAGTAAAACAGCAAAAACAGTTGAGACAGAGATGAATCCAGTGGTATCGAGTAAATCAATAAGGAAACAAGAAACACATAAAGCTCAGTAAACACGCAATTTGTTCTGTTGCTAGTAAAAACTTTTATCTACACAAGGCTTCTTCAGGCAGTCTATTTACACACTAATTGTGAATAATTTAAATACCATCAGTTACAGTCACGTGATCAGTATACCAAGTCATATGATGAAATAGGTCATAAGAGAAAAAGGTCACATGATAAAGGTAAAAATACATATAAAAGTTAAATGTATGAGAAATGAATTAAAACTATGTAACAATTTTATATATATATATATATATATATATATATATATATATATATATATATATAAAATTCATGTATCTAAGTCATTTAAAACATTAAATTTAGACTTTCATATGAAAATCTTTAAGTAATAATTTTAGATAAATATTACCATTTAATCCAGGGGTACATGTGTTCTCAACCTAAGTATCCACAAAAATTCATCATCTCAATGTTGTGTATTATATTTCTACCACATAGTGGTTCATAGAATACCTGCAGTATACAAAATTTAACTCATGTTCAATGCCCGTATTTGCCTTATGTCTGTAAAGACCATTAGCAACTACTTCCCTCTTAATTTCAGAAAGATGGCTGCCAATACACTGTTTACATTTTTGGTTTGTCTTACCCACGTTGTATGACTTGTGTCACAGTTCCCTGACATCCTTAACACAAACTGTTGGCCATTAATAGGATGTACAAATTACTTGTCTGTGTAGATATACTTATAATACACACATTCCTACATCTAAAATTGCCCTTCCTAGCAGTCCTGAGGTGCATTGTAGACTTAGGTTGTTCTTTATAACAATGTGACTGCTTCAAGTTATGGCATGTCTTATACCCAAAAGGTGGTTTGTTAGTAATTATGGATTGTAACTCAGATGCATCTTGTAAAATATGCCAGTGTTTGTCAATAATATGTGTAACTTGATTTGTGTTTTTATTATATGTTCGCATGCATCGAGCATTCAAGATTTTATCAGTCCTATTGTAGGTGGTAAAAAAGTAAGTCTAGCTAAAGCTGAACATAATTGTCTAACCTCACCACATATATCATCTACAGTTTGGGTAGCATAACTCTATTCTTAAACTTGATGGTCATACTATCCAAATGACTGTTCATAACTTGGTCAGATGTATTGAGTCTAGCCAATCTCATAATTTGATTGTTCACAACATTATTGAACATTAACTGCAGGTGCAAACTACTCCTATGAAAGTATGAGTTATGTTTAACTGTTGTTCTATACAGTGTCATAGCAAGGGTATGTCATGGTTCTATAGATGGTAATATCACGAAAGGCAATGCTGTTAAGGGCAAAGTCTTTTTTTAAACTTAAGAAAATCATGTGTGTTTGAAACATACAGCAAGATTCTTTAAACATTTCAGTACTGCCCTTCCAAATAAAGAACAAATCAGCCACAAAGTGACAATAAAATACAATGTTGTCAATAAAAGGATTCTCTGAAGACAATATAAACCTACCCTCTCTTATGTACATGACAATGTTAGCATAGGTGTTAGCAATGGGAGTACCCATCACTACACCTCTAACATGCTTAAACAGTTTCTTCTGAAACAAAAAAACATTGTTTGTCAGAACTAGTATAAGCAGCTGGCATTAGGAGTTTATGTATGTCTGAGTATATTCAGTAAAGTCTAGGAGGTATTCTTTCACAAACTGTACACCTACATCATTAGGTATCACAGTAAAAAGGGAATCAACATCAAGAGTTACAAAGTGATGATTGTTCAACTTCCTTGAACATGACCGTGCATGTAGCTGTGATAAAAAGTCATTCATATCCCTAAAGAAGGTGCCACTGTGATCAAAACCTATCCTAAGCTGTGTTTTTAAACACTTGGAGATCATTTCAGTTAAACCAACCTCTAGCTGACCAACTGGTCTCAGCTGAGGGTTAGATAAAGATTTATAGATCTTAGATATGCCGTAAATGAAAGGTATCTTAGGGGCTTCAGTATAAAAATAGTCAAACAACTGAGTATGTATTATACCTTGACTCAACAGTGTCTGCAAAATATCTGTAACATGGTGAATAATTACTACATAATTTCATTTAGTAATACATTCAGAATCATGACAAGTTAATAACTCATTCATGGTCTTAGTGTAGTAGTCTGTATCAAGTATCACAACACTTCCCCTCAAGATAAGCATTTTTAATGGTGATATCAGCATTATTATCAGCATTATTTATTAGAGAATGAATAGCATTATGTTCATCTGGAGTGAGGTTGAAAAACTTGTTTTGTTTCAGCGTATAGTAAAGTTCATAAATGTTATGGAAGACGGCCCTTTCAAATGCCTGTATAATACTATTATTATAAGGTACAAAAGTGGTTGTACATCTAGGGAGATCAGTAGTTAACTCTTTGTTCAAGCAAAAAAGCATGTTTAAGTTTATAAAGTCCTCACAACATATTTAATTTCAGATAACATTTTAGCAACATCAGCAGTACATGCTGGAAAAAAAGTCAGCCCTTTCATTAAGATGGACAATTCATCAGTGGTTAAAATCTAATAAGATAAATTAAATACCAGTACTTGTTCCTTGTTTGGCTCCTTGTGAGTGGATGCTGCAATGAGCTCTGGTGCTGTTTGCTTGTATGTTCAATAACGTTGTGAAGAGTCAAATGATGAGATTGACTAGATGCAATACATTTGACATAGTCATGACTAGTCAGCCGGATAGTATGGCCACCGATTTTAGGAATAGTCATTATGCTACCCAAACCATAGATGACATATGTGATGAGGTTAGACAAGTATGTTCAACTTTAGCTAGACCTACTTTTTTGCCACCTACCATAGAAACTTGAATGCTCATTCTAAAAGCCCTACATGCATGCTAACATATAATAAGAACACAAGTTAAACATATTATTGATGAACGCTGGCATATTTTACAAGATGCACCTGAGTTACAATCCATAATTACTAAAAAAGACATCTTTTGGATATAAGAGATGCCATAACTTGAAGCAGTTACTTTGTTATAAAGAATAACCTAAGACTGCAGTGCTCCTCAGAACTGCTAGGAAGGGCACTTTTAGATGTGGGAAATGTGCGTATTGTGAGTATATCTACACAAACAAGACATTTGTACATCGTATTAAAGGCCAACAGTTTATCTTAAGGGCATCCGGGAATTGTGACACAAAAATATAGTTTATCTAGATTTGTGAGAACACTGCAAGTCATACTACATGGGCAAGATTAACCAAAAGCTTAAACAGCATATTGGCAGCCATCTCTCTGAGATTAAGAGGCAAGTAATTACTAGTGCTCTTTACAGACATAAAGCAGATAAGGACCACGAACATGAGTTTAAATTTTGTATACTGCAGGTACACTATGTGGTGGCAATATAATACACAACACTGAGCTGAATTAATTTTTGTGGATACTTAGGCTGAGAGCACATGTACCCCCTCGATGAAATGGTAGTATTTCCTAAAACTGTTACTTGAAGATTTGCATATGAATGCCTAACCCCTGGATTCATTAAGCTCTGTGCAGGAATAGTGCTATTCCTGCACGGAGCGGATCATGGCCGTATAGAGCAGCAGCACGTCTTGCATATTAATGAAGGCATGCTGCTGTATGCTCTACATGGACACAATCCATGTATGAGTGCAGGGGGGTGTCTGTGCAGTGCACAGACACTAAACATGCACCCTGTGCTCAGAAAGTGCTGTACAGCACTTTCTAAGCTGTACTGGCATAATAGAGTGTAGCTCTAATATTATGCCAGTATTTCAGTGTCCACAGAGACTGAAATGTAAAATAAATAATTTCAGTGTCCACAGACACTGAAATAAAACCTGCAAACAGGAAAGCAATACAGGGGGTGTGTCACAGCTTCTGTGACATACCCCCTGTATTGCTAAAGCACTATACAGCACTTTGGCATTCTGCCGAAGCAGGAAATGTGTGGAAATGCAAACTGTACCTCTCAACTGTACAGATTTTTGCAGAATGTCCAGATCTGCATACCTCTCAACCTCATAATGCAAAAAAGCTGGACAAAGCTTGACAAAATGGGGAGACAAATAGGCAAATATTTTAAAGATTGCTCTAATAAACTAAGTTGCTAGAGAATAACAGGGTTTGTCTCAACATACTGACTGATTTGAAATCTGAAACTCAGATGTTATGTCATTATTTAGTAACTTCAATCCTCAGATCATCCCAGTGATTTGCCAGGAAAAAACGAGGAACAACCTAAAAATATGAGCCAAAAATCTGGACATTCTGTGAAAATCTATACAGTTGAGAGGTATGTACCATGGAGCTTAACTCACAACTATCTTTGAAATGTGTACAGATAGTTGACTGATATAATTTGGTGTGTTCCTCCTAAAATGTGCACCTCCCTGACTCAACGGGACCAAACATTAAGATAATGCAAAACCTATGTATTCTATTAACTTTCTAAGTTTGTAAGAGCCATACACAGATAATGGTGCAGAAAGCAATGTGCAAACCCCTACAATAAATAAAAATAAAACACATATGTAATTTTTTTTCTGTCCACAATAAAGTTTAAGAGTAACTGAGCGGGAGTGCACATTGTGCAGCTATGCTCAGCCTAGCTTACACATCCCAGTGAGCTAAATACAAATATATGGCCAAAACAGAGCAAAGTGAAATAGAGTAGTGGTTACACCTGTCGCTTAACAAGCAGGCTTTTGCAGTTCAAGTCACCATTCATCTTTATATGTTACAAAAGCACGAAAATATATTTTGTTATCAGTAGGTAATGAATAATATATATATATATATATATATATATATATATATATATATATATATATATTTGTTAACCAGGGTAGTGTGGCAGGTTCAAATGTGAGGTGTCAGTGTAGTACAGATGTGAAACCCCAATAGAAACATAAGTGTCCCATACAGCATAGCCACAAAAGAATGTATTGTAATGAAAGCACATGGGGGATGTTATGGAAGGTAAACACACATATCATACTATGTCATTTATGAGGAATCAACCCCACAATGCTGATAGTCTGTAAAAGGAAAGCTGAACAATGCTAACCTGTGCTCAGCTATGCTAAGCCAGTATAAGCATTGCTTAAATGTAAATTCTAATCAAGAATTAATGTAGCTAAGTGGATTTGTGCACTGGTAAGCAGTGCTTAGCATCTACCCCCTCTAAGCAATGCTTATACCAGCTAAGTGGGTTTGTCTGGCACTTAGCTTAGCTTAGCATATTCAAAACCATCTAATCATGACAAAGGGGAGGAAATCAGCCATATTTAAACCTTGCAGGCAGGAATACAGCTCATAACCGTTTGTAGCTCCCCACTGTAGGCACTATGGCTGGTGTTGGAGAGGGTGTGTACTTTCGGGCACAGCGCTGGGGCATACAGGAGTCCAGGGTCATGGTTGGACTCCTTGTAAAAAACATGATCTGACACTGTTGCAGGACTAGTACCAGGGCTCCCAATACAAAGCAGCGACCTGGAAAAGTCTTGCCTGCAATCTCACCAGTGCCACTGGCATCCCTTGGAATGATGAGCAGGTCCAGCACCACTTTGCCGACTTGAAGCAGAGGAAGAGGGAGCTCTTGGACCACTGGGTCCAAGATGCATGGCAGAGGGATGTCCCAGGCATGTGTAACTATTAATATCAATAACAGTTTGTGTATGTGATAGATAGGTATGGATAAATGTTTCTCTATCTTCTTTACAGCTCCAGCTGAGTGGGCTGCAAACCAGGAAGCCCATGCAAGCAGGCTGCTAAGGCTGCATTGCGAGTCTGGTGAGTAACAATATAGCTTGTAGTATTTGTACCAACTAAATGTAAAGGAGTAGAACGTCACCTTGCAGTATGAAAAATGGGTATGGTTTGTACTGAATAAACCAGACAATATTACAGTAATAGTGTCATACAGGTTATATATAAATAAAACTGTAACTGCCTGTCAATAAAATTCAAAACCATGGAATGGTTGCGTTTACTTTGGTACTGTATGAATTGAAATGTGTACAGTTTATGCACAACAACTATAGCTCTGAAAGCATTAAACAATCGAGTCACATCTGACAAAGTTACTGCCTTTGTAAGACATGAGATTAACTGATATGAAATGTTTCATGCACCAAGATCTGATATCTGAATAGTAATGTTGTGTTAACTATTGTTTTTCACACTGTGCTATGTCAAAAGGTAGTATAGGAATGTATGTATACGAATGTCATAATTACAAGGTCAGATTGTGCAACCAAGAGGGTATTAAACAGAAAACATTCAGAAAGCATTTTCTTAACAGCTTGTTCTGATGAAACAGAAAACCTTTTTATTGTATTTTATGCACAAACAGGCACGGTTTGAATCCTGGGAGTGGTAGTAAACTGTATGCATAATTTCACCTAGGATTTTGTGAATATGTGTAGAAACAGTCAGGTAGTGTTAAAAGAAATTTCCTCCATAGGTCTGCCAGGTAAGAAAAAGTATAAAGTAGCTATAAGAAGGCTGTAGTTATACTGTGTCCAACGCCCATGGTCCAACCCCAAGTCTGCAAATGACAGCAAGATAAGTACATACACCAAGTAGTCTCCCCCCAAAAATGTTCAAGTGTGATGCTGTCACAGCTACTGGTCATTGCTGCAAACAGCCAGGGTTACTGATAGAAATCAAGGCAGAGCATGGCAGTAGTACACACACAAACACACAGTATGAGTGCACATATGTTACCCTGACTATGTGGATATGGGTAGAAACAGTCAGGTAGTGTTAACAGAAATCACCTCCACGGGTCTGCCAGGTAAGAAAAGGTATAAAGTAGCTACAAGAAGGCTGTAATTATACACTGTGTACAAACATACCACTGCCCAACCCAAGGCCATAGGTTGTTGTAATAATAGTGAATCAAACCAAAATCCGGCACAATAAAAGGTTGTCCAAAGTAGGCAAATAGGTTGATAGCAGCCAAGTTGGTAAAAAACGAAGATTTATTTTCCAACAGATAAAAACCATCAACAGTGAACATCAACGAATCCTTGGTACTCCGTTTAGTACAGGATGCAAAAATTAAAAAATTAAGCGCTTTTGTCTCCACATCAGGAGACTTCTTCAGAATAAAGTTTAATGAATAAAATTTGCCTTATATACATATTGCACTCCCTCATAAATCTATTTGATTGTTAATCAATTAAATTGTTAATCAATCAAATAATTTGTCCTGCATTCCAAACAATTAAAATGGACTAAACATCGTCTTGTTTAGTTTGTATACAAAATGCCCGTACTGAGCTGCAGTTACATTTAATAGTGTTTTAATTGCTTAACATTTAAATTTATGCAGTGATAACAAACAAAAGATTAAAGGCAAAACGCTAGTAAACAATGAAATTAATCATTTCTATCTCCTATTCATAAATGCAAGCCTCAGCTGTATTTATTTCATAAGACTAACACGTAGTGTTGTAAATCAAATAAGTTATTAACTTCCATAAAAAACTATGAGTGTGGTATATTATTACTTCTAAAATATATCATTTTAGAATCAAATTCCATAACCTTCTAGGTGTGTATTGATACACTAACTAATGTAATGAGTAACCCTAAAGCTTCACTTTGCGTCTTTCTTGTTACTTTTTGAGAACTGAAAATGTCTCAAGTAAAAAAGTTTAATTTTTAGTAGTAGGTGGTTGAGAATGACAAACCTCAAACCCACAGTAAACACATGGTAATTCCTATATAAAAATCCAAAAAAATCACATGAGTTGTTTTTTATGGAAGTTAATAACTTATTTGATTTACAACACTACGTGTTAGTCTTATGAAATAAATACAGTTGGGGCTTGCATTTATGAATAGGAGATAGAAATGATTAATTTCATTGTTTACTAGCGTTTTGCCTTTAATCTTTTGTTTGTTATCACTGCATAAATTTAAATGTTAAGCAATGAAAACGCTATTAAATGTAACTGCAGCTCAGTACGGGCATTTTGTATACAAACTAAACAAGACGATGTTTAGTCCATTTTAATTGTTTGGAATGCAGGACAAATTATTTGATTGATTAACAATTTAATTGATTAACAATCAAATAGATTTATGAGGGAGTGCAATATGTATATAAGGCAAATTTTATTCATTAAACTTTATTCTGAAGAAGTCTCCTGATGTGGAGACGAAAGCGCTTAATTTTTTAATTTTTGCATCCTGTACTAAACGGAGTACCAAGGATTCGTTGATGTTCACTGTTGATGGTTTTTATCTGTTGGAAAATAAATCTTTGTTTTTTACCAACTTGGCTGCTATCAACCTATTTGCCTACTTTGGACAACCTTTTATTGTGTCGGATTTTGGTTTGATTCACTGTTTTTGTGTCTTGAGTGTTTGGCTGGTTACTTGTTGTAATAATACCTGTAGAGTAATGATTATAACAATGATCATTTCAGCTGTGAGCACTGCAAGAATCTACATTTGTTAATTGACATCTCTCTTTCTCCCCTATCTTATCTTCACCAATAATCTAAACACATAAATGAATGGGTATGTTTTTCACCAAACCTACAGTTGGGACATGTGTCCTATTGTTCTACAAATATTGAAATGTTTACCAAGTAATGTTCCCTGTTCAAATACTATCATCAGTGGCCTGTTACTATCAATGCAACCTGCATGCCGGTGTAATGCCCACTGTGGTTCCATATATGCA